>NW_026889848.1:0-262500 GCF_033153115.1 Saccostrea echinata
GTAGAGCCTGATGCATTAAAAAGTTCTTGCCCTTGTGGAAAAACCTTGTTATCGCTACTCCTCCGAAACCATTGACCGTAGAGATGCGAAACCTTCGACAGTGTCTTCGACTACTTTAGGGACTTTGACCTTGAAATTTAGGTCAAGGTCAAAGGTCAAGGTCATTCAAAACATGAAAAGTCAGTGCTTTTGATGTCTCTTTCATCTTATTAGGGCTTTCCACCTTTCTGTGGAAAGTCCTATTGAAATTGTTCTGTTTATTATTATTATTATTTTTCCGCCACGTGTTTTTGAGTTTCAAGATTTATCGAAAAGATTCATGGTCCATAAGAATGTACTTCGTAAAAGATTTTTGCAGTTGACCCTGCGTATAAGAACTTTGAACCCTCGAGGAGTTATAACCCCTTTCGCAATAAAACCTTGTTATCGCTACTCCTCCGAAACCGTAAACCCTAGAGTTACGAAACCTTCACCGATGTCTTCGACTACTTGAGAAGACTTTTCGATCTTGCATTGCGAAATGATTAGATCCAGCACTTTGATGAGTTATTGCCCCCTGAAAGTTTTTCTTCTTTACGTATGATGAAAAAAATTAAAACGATTCATCGTAGAGACACGAAACTAACTGCATTGGATTTTTCGTCGTTTGACTTCAAAATTTGTTCAAGGTCAAAGGTCAAGGTCACTCTAAATATGAGAAATTTAGCTCTTTTAAAATCTCTTTTGTCTGACAACATATATTACATAACATTAAATACATCATATGTCCTTTTAAAACTATTTTCAGATTTCACTTTTCAACCCCTTAGCCCGACGCATTAAAAATTTCTTGCCCCTTGTGCCAAAAGCCTTGTTATCGCTACTCCTCCACAACCATTGAGCGTAGAGATGCGAAACCTTCAACAGTGTCTTCGACTACTTTAGAAACTTTGACCTTGAAATTTAGGTCAAGGTCAAAGGTCATCCAAAATACGAGAAATACGGAATATATGAAAAGGGGGGGGGGTTAAACCAATATAAATGTATGAAATAAACTATTCCACGCTTTAATTATCTTGTTTTCTTCTTAAAATGCATGTAGAACATTTTATTTATCATAGCTGCATTTAATATAACCCACATGGAAGCTTGTTTCATTCAGGAATCTTCTTACTGAGCTGCAACAATCTTAGGATCCGCAGTCAGGTCGCTTTGAGTCCAATCCATGTTTTCCTATATGACGACCTACATACCATTGGCCTCGAGTCCGATTTATTTCATCGGCACTTTTCTAAGTAGTCTAACTAAATCAGAACATTTAACACCTCAAATTAAACCTTCGAATGCACAGTGCACAAAAATAGAATTACGATATGCACAGTAAAACACATGTCATGCATGCATTGTACTTCCATGGTAACTATATGTAAACAAATGCCATCAACACGGAAGCAAAAAGAAAAAAGGAGAGAGAGAGAGAGAGAGAGAGAGAGAGAGAGAGAGAGAGAGAGAGAGAGAGAAGAAGAAGAAGAGAAAGGAAGAGAGAAGGGGAAAGAGAGAAAAATTGGCCCCTAAATCGCAAAAAAAAAAAAAAAAAAAAAAAAAAAAAAAACATCTTTTTTTGGAGATGCGCAAAGACCTTTTGAACTCTATAGAGAAACGAGCCCGACAATAAATCTATAGCAAAATACGAATTTTTGATTTTTTATTTATTTTGTTTGCTTTTTTCTTCTTCTTCTTCTTTCTTTCTTTCTTCTGTTCTTTTGTAAGCCAAATGATATGGAAACATGTTTCTCAAAACTATTCAATTCCGATAACTACGTTGTACAACAATTTTTTATTCTTGAATAGGTAGTTTACTGCATAAATCTTCATCGGAATTGGTGGCGTAGTGGTTAGCGCGCCTGCCTTTCAAGCTAAGGGTTCCGAGTTCGATCCCTGCTGGAAGAACAATTTTTTTTTTTTTTTCCCCCCTTCAGTTTTCTTCTTTTTTTACAGCCCAAATTACATGGAAACACTTAAAAAGGTGGAAAGACCTCTAATTGTTCTGTGAACAATTAGTCTACTAGTGTTTTATTAGGTCTTTCCACCTTTCTGTGGAAAGACCTATTGATTTTCTTCTGTTTATTCTTCTTCTTCTTCTTCTTCTTATTATTTTTCTTCCCGCTGATTTTTTGTTTCGAGGTTTATCGAAAAGATTTCTTCTTCATCGTAAAGGTCATAAAAAGTTATGAACAAATTTGACCCAACGCATATAACCTATGACCCCTTTCGCAGTTATTGCCCTTTCGCAAGAATTGCTTGTTATCGCTACTCCTCCGAAACCGTAAACCCTAGAGTTACAAAACCTTCACCGATGTCTTCGACTACTTGAGAATACTTTTCAATCTTGGTATTGCCAAATGATAGATCCAGCACTTTGATCAAGTATTGCCCCCTGAAAGTTTTTGTTCTTCACGTATAATGAAAAAAATTAAAACGATTAATTGTAGAGACACGAAACCAACTGCAATGGCTTTTTCATCATTTAACCTTCAAAATTTGTTCAAGGTCAAGGGCAAGGTCACTCTGAATATGAGAATTATAGCTCTTTTTATATCTCCTTTGTCTTACAACATGTATTACATAACATCAAATATATCAAATGTCCTTATAAAACTGTTTATGAATTTCTCTTTTTAACCCGTAGAGCCTGATGCATTAAAAAGTTCTTGCCCTTGTGGGAAAAACCTTGTTATCGCTACTCCTCCGAAACCATTGACCGTAGAGATGCGAAACCTTTCGACAGTGTCTTCGACTACTTTAGGGACTTTGACCTTGAAATTTAGGTCAAGGTCAAAGGTCAAGGTCATTCAAAACATGAAAAAGTCAGTGCTTTTGATGTCTCTTTCATCTTATTAGGGCTTTCCACCTTTCTGTGGAAAGTCCTATTGAAATTGTTCTGTTTATTATTATTATTATTTTTCCGCCACGTGTTTTTGAGTTTCAAGATTTATCGAAAAGATTCATGGTCCATAAGAATGTACTTCGTAAAAGATTTTTGCAGTTGACCCTGCGTATAAGAACTTTGAACCCTCGAGGAGTTATAACCCCTTTCGCAATAAAACCTTGTTATCGCTACTCCTCCGAAACCGTAAACCCTAGAGTTACGAAACCTTCACCGATGTCTTCGACTACTTGAGAAGACTTTTCGATCTTGCATTGCGAAATGATAGATCCAGCACTTTGATGAGTTATTGCCCCCTGAAAGTTTTTCTTCTTTACGTATGATGAAAAAAATTAAAACGATTCATCGTAGAGACACGAAACTAACTGCATTGGATTTTTCGTCGTTTGACTTCAAAATTTGTTCAAGGTCAAAGGTCAAGGTCACTCTAAATATGAGAAATTTAGCTCTTTTAAAATCTCTTTTGTCTGACAACATATATTACATAACATTAAATACATCATATGTCCTTTTAAAACTATTTTCAGATTTCACTTTTCAACCCCTTAGCCCGACGCATTAAAAATTTCTTGCCCCTTGTGCCAAAAGCCTTGTTATCGCTACTCCTCCACAACCATTGAGCGTAGAGATGCGAAACCTTCAACAGTGTCTTCGACTACTTTAGAAACTTTGACCTTGAAATTTAGGTCAAGGTCAAAGGTCATCCAAAATACGAGAAATACGGAATATATGAAAAGGGGGGGGGGTTTAAACCAATATAAATGTATGAAATAAACTATTCCACGCTTTAATTATCTTGTTTTCTTCTTAAAATGCATGTAGAACATTTTATTTATCATAGCTGCATTTAATATAACCCACATGGAAGCTTGTTTCATTCAGGAATCTTCTTACTGAGCCTGCAACAATCTTAGGATCCGCAGTCAGGTCGCTTTGAGTCCAATCCATGTTTTCCTATATGACGACCTACATACCATTGGCCTCGAGTCCGATTTTATTTCATCGGCACTTTTCTAAGTAGTCTAACTAAATCAGAACATTTAACACCTCAAATTAAACCTTCGAATGCACAGTGCACAAAAATAGAATTACGATATGCACAGTAAAACACATGTCATGCATGCATTGTACTTCCATGGTAACTATATGTAAACAAATGCCATCAACACGGAAGCAAAAAGAAAAAAGGAGAGAGAGAGAGAGAGAGAGAGAGAGAGAGAGAGAGAGAGAGAGAAGAAGAAGAAGAGAAAGGAAGAGAGAAGGGGAAAGAGAGAAAAATTGGCCCCTAAATCGCAAAAAAAAAAAAAAAAAAAAAAAAAAAAAAAACATCTTTTTTGGAGATGCGCAAAGACCTTTTGAACTCTATAGAGAAACGAGCCCGACAATAAATCTATAGCAAAATACGAATTTTTGATTTTTTATTTATTTTGTTGCTTTTTTCTTCTTCTTCTTCTTTCTTTCTTTCTTCTGTTCTTTTGTAAGCCAAATGATATGGAAACATGTTTCTCAAAACTATTCAATTCCGATAACTACGTTGTACAACAATTTTTTATTCTTGAATAGGTAGTTTACTGCATAAATCTTCATCGGAATTGGTGGCGTAGTGGTTAGCGCGCCTGCCTTTCAAGCTAAGGGTTCCGAGTTCGATCCCTGCTGGAAGAACAATTTTTTTTTTTTTTCCCCCCTTCAGTTTTCTTCTTTTTTTTACAGCCCAAAATTACATGGAAACACTTAAAAAGGTGGAAAGACCTCTAATTGTTCTGTGAACAATTAGTCTACTAGTGTTTTATTAGGTCTTTCCACCTTTCTGTGGAAAGACCTATTGATTTTCTTCTGTTTATTCTTCTTCTTCTTCTTCTTCTTATTATTTTTCTTCCGCTGATTTTTTGTTTCGAGGTTTATCGAAAAGATTTCTTCTTCATCGTAAAGGTCATAAAAAGTTATGAACAAATTTGACCCAACGCATATAACCTATGACCCCTTTCGCAGTTATTGCCCCTTTCGCAAGAATTGCTTGTTATCGCTACTCCTCCGAAACCGTAAAACCCTAGAGTTACAAAACCTTCACCGATGTCTTCGACTACTTGAGAATACTTTTCAATCTTGGTATTGCCAAATGATAGATCCAGCACTTTGATCAAGTATTGCCCCCTGAAAGTTTTTGTTCTTCACTATAATGAAAAAATTAAAACGATTAATTGTAGAGACACGAAACCAACCTGCAATGGCTTTTTCATCATTTAACCTTCAAAATTTGTTCAAGGTCAAGGGCAAGGTCACTCTGAATATGAGAATTATAGCTCTTTTTATATCTCCTTTGTCTTACAACATGTATTACATAACATCAAATATATCAAATGTCCTTATAAAACTGTTTATGAATTTCTCTTTTTAACCCGTAGAGCCTGATGCATTAAAAAGTTCTTGCCCTTGTGGGAAAAACCTTGTTATCGCTACTCCTCCGAAAACCATTGACCGTAGAGATGCGAAACCTTCGACAGTGTCTTCGACTACTTTAGGGACTTTGACCTTGAAATTTAGGTCAAGGTCAAAGGTCAAGGTCATTCAAAACATGAAAAAGTCAGTGCTTTTGATGTCTCTTTCATCTTATTAGGGCTTTCCACCTTTCTGTGGAAAGTCCTATTGAAATTGTTCTGTTTATTATTATTATTATTTTCCGCCACGTGTTTTGAGTTCAAGATTTATCGAAAAGATTCATGGTCCATAAGAATGTACTTCGTAAAAGATTTTTGCAGTTGACCCTGCGTATAAGAACTTTGAACCCTCGAGGAGTTATAACCCTTTCGCAATAAAACCTTGTTATCGCTACTCCTCCGAAACCGTAAACCCTAGAGTTACGAAACCTTCACCGATGTCTTCGACTACTTGAGAAGACTTTTCGATCTTGCATTGCGAAATGATAGATCCAGCACTTTGATGAGTTATTGCCCCTGAAAGTTTTTCTTCTTTACGTATGATGAAAAAAATAAAACGATTCATCGTAGAGACACGAAACTAACTGCATTGGATTTTTCGTCGTTTGACTTCAAAATTTGTTCAAGGTCAAAGGTCAAGGTCACTCTAAATATGAGAAATTTAGCTCTTTTAAATCTCTTTTGTCTGACAACATATATTACATAACATTAAATACATCATATGTCCTTTTAAAACTATTTTCAGATTTCACTTTTCAACCCCTTAGCCCGACGCATTAAAAATTTCTTGCCCCTTGTGCCAAAAGCCTTGTTATCGCTACTCCTCCACAACCATTGAGCGTAGAGATGCGAAACCTTCAACAGTGTCTTCGACTACTTTAGAAACTTTGACCTTGAAATTTAGGTCAAGGTCAAAGGTCATCCAAAATACGAGAAATACGGAATATATGAAAGGGGGGGGGTTAAACCAATATAAATGTATGAAATAAACTATTCCACGCTTTAATTATCTTGTTTTCTTCTTAAAAATGCATGTAGAACATTTTATTTATCATAGCTGCATTTAAATATAACCCACATGGAAGCTTGTTTCATTCAGGAATCTTCTTACTGAGCCTGCAACAATCTTAGGATCCGCAGTCAGGTCGCTTTGAGTCCAATCCATGTTTTCCTATATGACGACCTACATACCATTGGCCTCGAGTCCGATTTATTTCATCGGCACTTTTCTAAGTAGTCTAACTAAATCAGAACATTTAACACCTCAAATTAAACCTTCGAATGCACAGTGCACAAAAATAGAATTACGATATGCACAGTAAAACACATGTCATGCATGCATTGTACTTCCATGGTAACTATATGTAAACAAATGCCATCAACACGGAAGCAAAAAGAAAAAAGGAGAGAGAGAGAGAGAGAGAGAGAGAGAGAGAGAGAGAGAGAGAGAGAGAGAGAAGAAGAAGAAGAGAAAGGAAGAGAGAAGGGAAAGAGAGAAAAATTGGCCCCTAAATCGCAAAAAAAAAAAAAAAAAAAAAAAAAAAAAAACATCTTTTTTTGGAGATGCGCAAAGACCTTTTGAACTCTATAGAGAAACGAGCCCGACAATAAATCTATAGCAAAATACGAATTTTTGATTTTTTATTTATTTTGTTGCTTTTTTCTTCTTCTTCTTCTTTCTTTCTTTCTTCTGTTCTTTTGTAAGCCAAATGATATGGAAACATGTTTCTCAAAACTATTCAATTCCGATAACTACGTTGTACAACAATTTTTTATTCTTGAATAGGTAGTTTACTGCATAAATCTTCATCGGAATTGGTGGCGTAGTGGTTAGCGCGCCTGCCTTTCAAGCTAAGGGTTCCGAGTTCGATCCCTGCTGGAAGAACAATTTTTTTTTTTTTTTCCCCCCTTCAGTTTTCTTCTTTTTTTACAGCCCAAATTACATGGAAACACTTAAAAAGGTGGAAAGACCTCTAATTGTTCTGTGAACAATTAGTCTACTAGTGTTTTATTAGGTCTTTCCACCTTTCTGTGGAAAGACCTATTGATTTTCTTCTGTTTATTCTTCTTCTTCTTCTTCTTCTTATTATTTTTCTTCCGCTGATTTTTTGTTTCGAGGTTTATCGAAAAGATTTCTTCTTCATCGTAAAGGTCATAAAAAGTTATGAACAAATTTGACCCAACGCATATAACCTATGACCCCTTTCGCAGTTATTGCCCCTTTCGCAAGAATTGCTTGTTATCGCTACTCCTCCGAAACCGTAAACCCTAGAGTTACAAAACCTTCACCGATGTCTTCGACTACTTGAGAATACTTTTCAATCTTGGTATTGCCAAATGATAGATCCAGCACTTTGATCAAGTATTGCCCCCTGAAAGTTTTTGTTCTTCACGTATAATGAAAAAAATTAAAACGATTAATTGTAGAGACACGAAACCAACTGCAATGGCTTTTTCATCATTTAACCTTCAAAATTTGTTCAAGGTCAAGGGCAAGGTCACTCTGAATATGAGAATTATAGCTCTTTTTATATCTCCTTTGTCTTACAACATGTATTACATAACATCAAATATATCAAATGTCCTTATAAAACTGTTTATGAATTTCTCTTTTTAACCCGTAGAGCCTGATGCATTAAAAAGTTCTTGCCCTTGTGGGAAAAACCTTGTTATCGCTACTCCTCCGAAACCATTGACCGTAGAGATGCGAAACCTTCGACAGTGTCTTCGACTACTTTAGGGACTTTGACCTTGAAATTTAGGTCAAGGTCAAAGGTCAAGGTCATTCAAAACATGAAAAAGTCAGTGCTTTTGATGTCTCTTTCATCTTATTAGGGCTTTCCACCTTTCTGTGGAAAGTCCTATTGAAATTGTTCTGTTTATTATTATTATTATTTTTCCGCCACGTGTTTTTGAGTTTCAAGATTTATCGAAAAGATTCATGGTCCATAAGAATGTACTTCGTAAAAGATTTTTGCAGTTGACCCTGCGTATAAGAACTTTGAACCCTCGAGGAGTTATAACCCCTTTCGCAATAAAACCTTGTTATCGCTACTCCTCCGAAACCGTAAACCCTAGAGTTACGAAACCTTCACCGATGTCTTCGACTACTTGAGAAGACTTTTCGATCTTGCATTGCGAAATGATAGATCCAGCACTTTGATGAGTTATTGCCCCCTGAAAGTTTTTCTTCTTTACGTATGATGAAAAAAATTAAAACGATTCATCGTAGAGACACGAAACTAACTGCATTGGATTTTTCGTCGTTTGACTTCAAAATTTGTTCAAGGTCAAAGGTCAAGGTCACTCTAAATATGAGAAATTTAGCTCTTTTAAAATCTCTTTTGTCTGACAACATATATTACATAACATTAAATACATCATATGTCCTTTTAAAACTATTTTCAGATTTCACTTTTCAACCCCTTAGCCCGACGCATTAAAAATTTCTTGCCCCTTGTGCCAAAAGCCTTGTTATCGCTACTCCTCCACAACCATTGAGCGTAGAGATGCGAAACCTTCAACAGTGTCTTCGACTACTTTAGAAACTTTGACCTTGAAATTTAGGTCAAGGTCAAAGGTCATCCAAAATACGAGAAATACGGAATATATGAAAAGGGGGGGGGGTTAAACCAATATAAATGTATGAAATAAACTATTCCACGCTTTAATTATCTTGTTTTCTTCTTAAAATGCATGTAGAACATTTTATTTATCATAGCTGCATTTAATATAACCCACATGGAAGCTTGTTTCATTCAGGAATCTTCTTACTGAGCCTGCAACAATCTTAGGATCCGCAGTCAGGTCGCTTTGAGTCCAATCCATGTTTTCCTATATGACGACCTACATACCATTGGCCTCGAGTCCGATTTATTTCATCGGCACTTTTCTAAGTAGTCTAACTAAATCAGAACATTTAACACCTCAAATTAAACCTTCGAATGCACAGTGCACAAAAATAGAATTACGATATGCACAGTAAAACACATGTCATGCATGCATTGTACTTCCATGGTAACTATATGTAAACAAATGCCATCAACACGGAAGCAAAAAGAAAAAAGGAGAGAGAGAGAGAGAGAGAGAGAGAGAGAGAGAGAGAGAGAGAGAGAGAGAAGAAGAAGAAGAGAAAGGAAGAGAGAAGGGGAAAGAGAGAAAAATTGGCCCCTAAATCGCAAAAAAAAAAAAAAAAAAAAAAAAAAAAAAAACATCTTTTTTTGGAGATGCGCAAAGACCTTTTGAACTCTATAGAGAAACGAGCCCGACAATAAATCTATAGCAAAATACGAATTTTTGATTTTTTATTTATTTTGTTGCTTTTTTCTTCTTCTTCTTCTTTCTTTCTTTCTTCTGTTCTTTTGTAAGCCAAATGATATGGAAACATGTTTCTCAAAACTATTCAATTCCGATAACTACGTTGTACAACAATTTTTTATTCTTGAATAGGTAGTTTACTGCATAAATCTTCATCGGAATTGGTGGCGTAGTGGTTAGCGCGCCTGCCTTTCAAGCTAAGGGTTCCGAGTTCGATCCCTGCTGGAAGAACAATTTTTTTTTTTTTTTTCCCCCCTTCAGTTTTCTTCTTTTTTTACAGCCCAAATTACATGGAAACACTTAAAAAGGTGGAAAGACCTCTAATTGTTCTGTGAACAATTAGTCTACTAGTGTTTTATTAGGTCTTTCCACCTTTCTGTGGAAAGACCTATTGATTTTCTTCTGTTTATTCTTCTTCTTCTTCTTCTTCTTATTATTTTTCTTCCGCTGATTTTTTGTTTCGAGGTTTATCGAAAAGATTTCTTCTTCATCGTAAAGGTCATAAAAAGTTATGAACAAATTTGACCCAACGCATATAACCTATGACCCCTTTCGCAGTTATTGCCCCTTTCGCAAGAATTGCTTGTTATCGCTACTCCTCCGAAACCGTAAACCCTAGAGTTACAAAACCTTCACCGATGTCTTCGACTACTTGAGAATACTTTTCAATCTTGGTATTGCCAAATGATAGATCCAGCACTTTGATCAAGTATTGCCCCCTGAAAGTTTTTGTTCTTCACGTATAATGAAAAAAATTAAAACGATTAATTGTAGAGACACGAAACCAACTGCAATGGCTTTTTCATCATTTAACCTTCAAAATTTGTTCAAGGTCAAGGGCAAGGTCACTCTGAATATGAGAATTATAGCTCTTTTTATATCTCCTTTGTCTTACAACATGTATTACATAACATCAAATATATCAAATGTCCTTATAAAACTGTTTATGAATTTCTCTTTTTAACCCGTAGAGCCTGATGCATTAAAAAGTTCTTGCCCTTGTGGGAAAAACCTTGTTATCGCTACTCCTCCGAAACCATTGACCGTAGAGATGCGAAACCTTCGACAGTGTCTTCGACTACTTTAGGGACTTTGACCTTGAAATTTAGGTCAAGGTCAAAGGTCAAGGTCATTCAAAACATGAAAAAGTCAGTGCTTTTGATGTCTCTTTCATCTTATTAGGGCTTTCCACCTTTCTGTGGAAAGTCCTATTGAAATTGTTCTGTTTATTATTATTATTATTTTTCCGCCACGTGTTTTTGAGTTTCAAGATTTATCGAAAAGATTCATGGTCCATAAGAATGTACTTCGTAAAAGATTTTTGCAGTTGACCCTGCGTATAAGAACTTTGAACCCTCGAGGAGTTATAACCCCTTTCGCAATAAAACCTTGTTATCGCTACTCCTCCGAAACCGTAAACCCTAGAGTTACGAAACCTTCACCGATGTCTTCGACTACTTGAGAAGACTTTTCGATCTTGCATTGCGAAATGATAGATCCAGCACTTTGATGAGTTATTGCCCCCTGAAAGTTTTTCTTCTTTACGTATGATGAAAAAAATTAAAACGATTCATCGTAGAGACACGAAACTAACTGCATTGGATTTTTCGTCGTTTGACTTCAAAATTTGTTCAAGGTCAAAGGTCAAGGTCACTCTAAATATGAGAAATTTAGCTCTTTTAAAATCTCTTTTGTCTGACAACATATATTACATAACATTAAATACATCATATGTCCTTTTAAAACTATTTTCAGATTTCACTTTTCAACCCCTTAGCCCGACGCATTAAAAATTTCTTGCCCCTTGTGCCAAAAGCCTTGTTATCGCTACTCCTCCACAACCATTGAGCGTAGAGATGCGAAACCTTCAACAGTGTCTTCGACTACTTTAGAAACTTTGACCTTGAAATTTAGGTCAAGGTCAAAGGTCATCCAAAATACGAGAAATACGGAATATATGAAAAGGGGGGGGGGGGTTAAACCAATATAAATGTATGAAATAAACTATTCCACGCTTTAATTATCTTGTTTTCTTCTTAAAATGCATGTAGAACATTTTATTTATCATAGCTGCATTTAATATAACCCACATGGAAGCTTGTTTCATTCAGGAATCTTCTTACTGAGCCTGCAACAATCTTAGGATCCGCAGTCAGGTCGCTTTGAGTCCAATCCATGTTTTCCTATATGACGACCTACATACCATTGGCCTCGAGTCCGATTTATTTCATCGGCACTTTTCTAAGTAGTCTAACTAAATCAGAACATTTAACACCTCAAATTAAACCTTCGAATGCACAGTGCACAAAAATAGAATTACGATATGCACAGTAAAACACATGTCATGCATGCATTGTACTTCCATGGTAACTATATGTAAACAAATGCCATCAACACGGAAGCAAAAAGAAAAAAGGAGAGAGAGAGAGAGAGAGAGAGAGAGAGAGAGAGAGAGAGAGAGAGAGAGAAGAAGAAGAAGAGAAAGGAAGAGAGAAGGGGAAAGAGAGAAAAATTGGCCCCTAAATCGCAAAAAAAAAAAAAAAAAAAAAAAAAAAAAAAAACATCTTTTTTTGGAGATGCGCAAAGACCTTTTGAACTCTATAGAGAAACGAGCCCGACAATAAATCTATAGCAAAATACGAATTTTTGATTTTTTATTTATTTTGTTGCTTTTTTCTTCTTCTTCTTCTTTCTTTCTTTCTTCTGTTCTTTTGTAAGCCAAATGATATGGAAACATGTTTCTCAAAACTATTCAATTCCGATAACTACGTTGTACAACAATTTTTTATTCTTGAATAGGTAGTTTACTGCATAAATCTTCATCGGAATTGGTGGCGTAGTGGTTAGCGCGCCTGCCTTTCAAGCTAAGGGTTCCGAGTTCGATCCCTGCTGGAAGAACAATTTTTTTTTTTTTTTCCCCCCTTCAGTTTTCTTCTTTTTTTACAGCCCAAATTACATGGAAACACTTAAAAAGGTGGAAAGACCTCTAATTGTTCTGTGAACAATTAGTCTACTAGTGTTTTATTAGGTCTTTCCACCTTTCTGTGGAAAGACCTATTGATTTTCTTCTGTTTATTCTTCTTCTTCTTCTTCTTCTTATTATTTTTCTTCCGCTGATTTTTTGTTTCGAGGTTTATCGAAAAGATTTCTTCTTCATCGTAAAGGTCATAAAAAGTTATGAACAAATTTGACCCAACGCATATAACCTATGACCCCTTTCGCAGTTATTGCCCCTTTCGCAAGAATTGCTTGTTATCGCTACTCCTCCGAAACCGTAAACCCTAGAGTTACAAAACCTTCACCGATGTCTTCGACTACTTGAGAATACTTTTCAATCTTGGTATTGCCAAATGATAGATCCAGCACTTTGATCAAGTATTGCCCCCTGAAAGTTTTTGTTCTTCACGTATAATGAAAAAAATTAAAACGATTAATTGTAGAGACACGAAACCAACTGCAATGGCTTTTTCATCATTTAACCTTCAAAATTTGTTCAAGGTCAAGGGCAAGGTCACTCTGAATATGAGAATTATAGCTCTTTTTATATCTCCTTTGTCTTACAACATGTATTACATAACATCAAATATATCAAATGTCCTTATAAAACTGTTTATGAATTTCTCTTTTTAACCCGTAGAGCCTGATGCATTAAAAAGTTCTTGCCCTTGTGGGAAAAACCTTGTTATCGCTACTCCTCCGAAACCATTGACCGTAGAGATGCGAAACCTTCGACAGTGTCTTCGACTACTTTAGGGACTTTGACCTTGAAATTTAGGTCAAGGTCAAAGGTCAAGGTCATTCAAAACATGAAAAAGTCAGTGCTTTTGATGTCTCTTTCATCTTATTAGGGCTTTCCACCTTTCTGTGGAAAGTCCTATTGAAATTGTTCTGTTTATTATTATTATTATTTTTCCGCCACGTGTTTTTGAGTTTCAAGATTTATCGAAAAGATTCATGGTCCATAAGAATGTACTTCGTAAAAGATTTTTGCAGTTGACCCTGCGTATAAGAACTTTGAACCCTCGAGGAGTTATAACCCCTTTCGCAATAAAACCTTGTTATCGCTACTCCTCCGAAACCGTAAACCCTAGAGTTACGAAACCTTCACCGATGTCTTCGACTACTTGAGAAGACTTTTCGATCTTGCATTGCGAAATGATAGATCCAGCACTTTGATGAGTTATTGCCCCCTGAAAGTTTTTCTTCTTTACGTATGATGAAAAAAATTAAAACGATTCATCGTAGAGACACGAAACTAACTGCATTGGATTTTTCGTCGTTTGACTTCAAAATTTGTTCAAGGTCAAAGGTCAAGGTCACTCTAAATATGAGAAATTTAGCTCTTTTAAAATCTCTTTTGTCTGACAACATATATTACATAACATTAAATACATCATATGTCCTTTTAAAACTATTTTCAGATTTCACTTTTCAACCCCTTAGCCCGACGCATTAAAAATTTCTTGCCCCTTGTGCCAAAAGCCTTGTTATCGCTACTCCTCCACAACCATTGAGCGTAGAGATGCGAAACCTTCAACAGTGTCTTCGACTACTTTAGAAACTTTGACCTTGAAATTTAGGTCAAGGTCAAAGGTCATCCAAAATACGAGAAATACGGAATATATGAAAAGGGGGGGGGTTAAACCAATATAAATGTATGAAATAAACTATTCCACGCTTTAATTATCTTGTTTTCTTCTTAAAATGCATGTAGAACATTTTATTTATCATAGCTGCATTTAATATAACCCACATGGAAGCTTGTTTCATTCAGGAATCTTCTTACTGAGCCTGCAACAATCTTAGGATCCGCAGTCAGGTCGCTTTGAGTCCAATCCATGTTTTCCTATATGACGACCTACATACCATTGGCCTCGAGTCCGATTTATTTCATCGGCACTTTTCTAAGTAGTCTAACTAAATCAGAACATTTAACACCTCAAATTAAACCTTCGAATGCACAGTGCACAAAAATAGAATTACGATATGCACAGTAAAACACATGTCATGCATGCATTGTACTTCCATGGTAACTATATGTAAACAAATGCCATCAACACGGAAGCAAAAAGAAAAAAGGAGAGAGAGAGAGAGAGAGAGAGAGAGAGAGAGAGAGAGAGAGAGAGAGAAGAAGAAGAAGAAGAGAAAGGAAGAGAGAAGGGGAAAGAGAGAAAAATTGGCCCCTAAATCGCAAAAAAAAAAAAAAAAAAAAAAAAAAAAAAACATCTTTTTTTGGAGATGCGCAAAGACCTTTTGAACTCTATAGAGAAACGAGCCCGACAATAAATCTATAGCAAAATACGAATTTTTGATTTTTTATTTATTTTGTTGCTTTTTTCTTCTTCTTCTTCTTTCTTTCTTTCTTCTGTTCTTTTGTAAGCCAAATGATATGGAAACATGTTTCTCAAAACTATTCAATTCCGATAACTACGTTGTACAACAATTTTTTATTCTTGAATAGGTAGTTTACTGCATAAATCTTCATCGGAATTGGTGGCGTAGTGGTTAGCGCGCCTGCCTTTCAAGCTAAGGGTTCCGAGTTCGATCCCTGCTGGAAGAACAATTTTTTTTTTTTTTTCCCCCCTTCAGTTTTCTTCTTTTTTTACAGCCCAAATTACATGGAAACACTTAAAAAGGTGGAAAGACCTCTAATTGTTCTGTGAACAATTAGTCTACTAGTTATTATTATTTTTCTTCCGCTGATTTTTTGTTTCGACATTTATTGAAAATATTTTTTGTTCTTTGTAAAGGGCATGAAAAGTTATGAACAAATTTGACCCAACGGATATAACCTATGACCCCTTTCGCAGTTATTGCCCCTTTCGGTAGAAAACTTGTTATCGCTACTCCTCCGAAACCGTAAACTGTAGAGGTACGAAACCTTCATCAATGTCTTCAACTAACTTAGTACTTGCTTCAATGTATTCATTGCGAAAGTATTCGTTGACCCCTCTTATGAGTTATTGCCCCTGAAAGTTTTTGAAGTTTACGAATAATGAAAAATTTTCAAAACGATAAGTCGTAGAGACATGAAACCAACTGCATTAGATTCTTTAACCCTATACCTTGAAGTTTATGTAAAGGTCAAAGGTCAAGGTCATTCCAAATATGAGAAATAAAGCTCTTTTTATAGCTCTTTTGTCTTTCAACCTATACAGTATACCTTTGCATCTTTAATATGTACTTTTAAAACTATTTCAAAGATTTCCTGTCTTGTCCCCTAAGCTTAACGCTTTTAAAAGTTATTGCCCCTTGTCCAAAAAACCTTGTTATCGTTACTCCTCCGAAATCGTAAACCGCATAGACACGAAACCTTCACTAATGTCTTCAGGGTCTTTAGACACAACTTCAATTTATGCAGTGTTAAAGTATCCGATGACCCCTTATATGAGTTATCGCCCTTTAACGTCTTTGTGCTTACTATTAAACCTTATAACTTTAAAGCTAAAAGTTGTAGAAGCATGGGGTCAAGTGCAATGTGACCCTTGACCTTTGACCTTGAATATTTGTTCAAGATCAAAGGTCAAGGTCATTTTAAAATTTTTAAAATTTTCATTTTTTCTATCTTTCAAGCCATTTATGGATTCTTTTTGTATAAAAATTATCATTAGAGAGTAAAATATGAAAAATATATGAAATTTAGAGAAGGTGGAAAGACCTCTAATTGTTCAAGAACAATTAGTCTCCTAGTTTTAATACGTACTGCTTTAGCTATATAGGCTATACGATTTTTTCAAAGTCCTAAAGGTGTATAGAGGGTCCATTGTTTTGTTAAAATAATTAATCTTTTATCATTATCAAATACTTTTATATCTTTTTTTTCTTTTTTGGCCATTACATCATGTATTGAAACTTGTGTATTGATTGGTTATGTATCTTGTGAGACCCGAGCGGTTTCCTTATAAATAATTATCGAATATATAATTATTTTACCCATGCATTGCAAGATTGACACTGCATGTTGATAACCGAACATTTGTCTACCGTTGTAATAAAATAAACAACATAGCCATAGGACCCTGGGCACGTGTCTCTAGCTCCCCCCTCCCTCCACACTCACACATTCCTCTTATATTTTTACCGATATAATATACTATAGAAAACATAACAACTTTATGTTTGTGTCCTTTCAAAAATAACGTCTAATAACCGTGATAACCCCCTGTTGCCTTTTTTTGAGGAGGACTTTACAGTGATTTTTTAAAATTATTTCCTACGGGCCTGAACAAAGAGAAATCATTACGTTTATTAAGCATGTATATTTCAGCCATCCGTACTTAAGGGGCTGTCTCTTGGTTTCACAAACTTGGTCACTGGTCACTTTCTAACACCTTGTCACAAACTATATCCACTTTGAAACCCGTATAAGTCACTGGTCACTTTCTAATACTTTGTCACAAACTATATGTATATCCACTTTGAAACCCTTATTACTTTTTATTATTTAATAATCACAAGTCACTTTTTTTTTATTGCACACTAATAATTTTCATCGACTACAATACGCCCCCCCCCCCTTTGCTCTTTGAATCCGATTAAGAATATTTATTATTTTGACACCAAACCTATAAACAAACTAGATAATACGGTATAGATATTCTTGATATAAATCTATTATAATATTTAAGAAGTCATAATATAATTTAAGTATATTTTGCAGACCGAAAACCCAATATTTTTTTCTAATTTCGTTCTGATATATATAACACACTTTCTTGCATTGTAACATGATCAAATGACCTCTTCGGTTTGAATATATTCAACGATTTCTTGAAGGTCAAAACTTAGTAAAGGGGAGTAATTGAATCTTAAACTGCGTTTGGTTGGTTAATTTGGATCTTGAATCTCGAAACTCGAATTTCGAATCTCGTATTTCGAAACTCGAATCTCGAATGAGCCTTCTGGGCTTTCGTATACATGGCATCAATGGATCATGCTGACCGTCGTCGGAATTTACTGCTTCAGCAGTTTTTTGTCATCATTTATCATATTTCTTTCATATAACTTGAATGTTAAAGACTTTTTCCACTTATTTATCCTTCTTCCGCATTCATCTTCATCAAGAGTACACACATTAGTTATTAAAATAATTTTAAGGAAATCATTTTTGGGCACTGTTTTCTTGTTTAAGCGTCTTTTCCTCATTTTCATCTTCAGTCACTTATTTGTATATGCCATTGTCCTTCGTCTGTGTTTATTTCCTTCCATGTTTGAACAGACGCCAGAAATTGAAGATCGTGTCAAAGATTTAACTTACTATTTTTTCTTCCTTTCAAAGTTTTTCCTTTAACCTATAATTGATACATTTTCCATTTATATCGAATATTCAACAGTCATCTTTTTAAAAAAAGATATTTTAGTATTTTCAAAGACGTCTCCACATGTTTGAACATGAACGATTGCATTTATTTCCTTGATCATCAAAGTGTGGATTATCAGTATAAAATATGTCCGTTAATTATAGATAATTTCACACGGAGAGCTAGGTTTATCACTTCTTCAAGCCTTTCTTCAATTTTCTGCATGAAAATTGGTACCGTATATGATTTACATTCTGTGGAATTTTTCAAAAAACATCTTACGACTTTGAAGAAAATTTTCATATTCTCCAACAAAAATCATAACTGTTTTAGGTCATAATAATGTTTATTTCTATTACATTGAAATATGTATTTTTATTTTAAATGTATGCATTTATTAAACAAAGAAATTACAGACTTATTATTTTATTCGTAGTCGTAAGATTCTTGATTCACCATTACAGGTAAACATGATATGTGCAATTTTATTTAACACATCTAATGAGGATGTCTCAAACTATCATACATGCAGACTTTATTTTGGCCCATTTAGTATTATTGAGCTACTCGCTTACCCTGGACAACAAGTATGAATAGGACCCTGTGCCCTGAAAAACTTTAATTTAGAAGATATATTCTTGCTTCTTGTACCCTTGATCTAGAACAAAATTGAATGTTTGAAAAGATCCGGATACTGTTGAATAATCAAATTCGTTGGGTTCAATATTCGTGGGCAAGCAAAATTTTCCTAGTTTGTGGGGACATAATTTCGTGGATTACTTGTTTATCCCGTGGTTCAATGAATCAATATGTTTACAAAATGAACTTTCATGGGGATGTATATTCGTGGGTAAGGGTGACCCACGAAATCCACGAACATTGGTCACCCTCGAAGGATGATGATTTCACAGTATATAGGAGGCGATTTTTTTTTCAAAGAAAAAAGGAGAGATTACAAGATGAACAAATTCAGTGAGTATAACCTTGAAAAATGTACTATTGTGAGCTATAGTTTAATATAGTTAACTGTAGTAACTACTTCGATACTTTGATTTACTATGAAACTTTACTTTAAATTTTTTAGGGGATTTTAAAGCTAATAATCTCTGAAATTCGATAATGATAATGTAAAATTTGAAAACAATTAGCAAATATATAAGAAAATCCTACATTCAAAATAAAAAAAAATGAACATATAAGAATTGGAGAACATTAAATACAGGTAAATATCAGTATCTCGACCATGAGACATCTCGAATACCCCGCTTATGTCGAAGTCGATCGCCGGTCCCTGTCGTACATGTATTCTCTATATATATGATTTAAAAAAAAATTCTCATATCTCAAACACATTAACCTCAAATACCCCGCTTACGTCGAAGTGTATTCAAGGTCCCAAGTCCGTATCTCGAAGTGAAGTAAATTTTCCGGGTCTATCGAACCCACCTGGCGTCTTGACTTCACACATTCTCGCCAGTGTCTATTAATTAGCACCTTCTAAACCTGGCGCAACTTAATTAATCACAAGTTCATGCCGGGTATCTATGACTCGGTAATTGGTATGACAGCTTGAGTGTTTGGTGTAGTCTACGACCGATAAAATAAACCACTTCACAGCCGCTCAGAAATTAATACAGACAATATTACAGATAATGCATTTGATAATGCATTCTATATTAATTTAGAAACATCATGAATTCATTAAACACGAAGATTTTTCTCAATAAACTTGATTTAAACAGTTATGAATTAAGTTGTAATGCGCAGTGATGTGATTGATTGTGCGATTGCTTTCAGGTTTATCTAAGTGCTACATATATAACCATGATAGCCATTTGCCGTTTTCATGGTTTATTTCGTTACATTTATGTTTTATAGAAGTGCTCCGTAATGTAATAAGCTTTGAATAATATGTACATACACAGTATATAAATACTGATTATTTATTGCATTACTAGATAACAGTCTGTACTGAATTTCATTAAATTATATACTGAATGGAAAAAGAAACGCAGGATAGCATAATATGCGATTTTTTTTTACTGCTTAACCGAAAATTATGAAAATTGGTCAAAGGGTTATCTTGGTTACTGTGCATTAAAATCGGTGTTCAGAATTACTCAACCGTGAAATGTATGACGTCACGTAGGGAAAATGGGAGAAAGTCGGAAACACTTGCAAATTGATGACGACATGTTTTTCGAGACATCTCTTAGAACCAATTGCTGCACTTAAGTTATACACATCGTTCTTCGGTATTTACAGACGATGTGCATTTCTTGCAGTCATGGTACGGTTGACGGAATTTCCATGGAGTCTGGCTATTGCTATTGTCTAAGTAAGGACAAGGGCAACACAGGGTTTCTGTGCAGTTTGTTGTGAATATTTCCACCATAGAACATCTTATCCGTCGTCAAACAGTGCCTAGAGAGGTTTCCAACCAACCGTGACGATGACTTTGACGCATAACAGCGCCACGTCAAGATCGGGCTATTCATCCTGCCATCTGTATAATCAACATCTCATTACCCTAAAACTGCTATTATTGGTGTTCCTTTAAGTCACGCACGCGTGCGTCGTTTACCCTTTTTCGGCATGTTAACTCCCGTCCTAATGCTACCAGGGTTTGTCGACTTTCTCGCAAACTATCACATTCATCCACTTGACTGGTCTCCATAAAGTCCATCTTTTCCGCATCTAACATCTTTGGGACTACATGTACGTGGATGATAGGGTTCAAAATGCCCAAGCTGGAATCAATCAACTTAGGGCTGCCTTGTCGGAAGGGTTGAATAATGAATTATGAATTACATGAATTACTGGGAAAAATCAAATGAAATTTTGGTTACATGTTTATCAAAGACGAAATTTAATGTAAGGTAGGAATACCGAAAAATACGTCAGAAAAATATAACCTTATTTCACCTAAAAAGTTTACCCTGCGTTTCTTTTTCCTTTCAGTATTTTATGATTATACACGATAAAGAGAACAACAACATTCTTCTTAAAATTTATTGCGAATATGCTTGAATCTTTACAGCAAAAAACTACATGATTGGTAATACAAGTGTTATGCATGAAAAGATATATACAAACATACAGGAAGTTACTGATTCGAAATTAGAAAACAAGTTCGGATACCTCGAACCCCCGGATATCTCGAAGTTTTGTCCGAGTTCCTTCAAATTTGATATACATATTTCACTATATTACAATTTAAAATTTATAGCTAAAATACTTTGATTTACTATGGTAAAACATTGATACTATAGTCAACTATCTTAACAAAAGAAGTTTTTGTTACGATTAGAACACAACCTGGAAGGCCATAAGACTGTAACACCAAAATGATGTCATACATGTACTATCTAAGAAATATCCAAAGGTATTGGGATATTAGTGGATAGTGCTTTTGGATTAAACTACCACAAAATGTTAAAGCTATATATGACATATCGGAGCTTGAAAAATAATAATACGATATTGAGAGTAAATATATATACATGATTTATGTTATTTACGTTCAAATTAAATTTTTCACCGATTTTGAACCTGAATAACCTCATGTTTTTCTAGTTAATATGAATTAAAATTTGTCTGTTATTTAAATCGGTTGTTGTTTTGAATTTTTATTATCTTTGAAAAGTGATTGATTTGGATTGTGTAATTTACAGGAAAGTCCTATTTTTATATAAAGTAATAAAACAAAAAGAAAGATCTTTTTAATTTTGGTTACCTGAACTGATAAAAAAACCCCGCCATATATGACTTTAATATAGATCGTTTTGAAATACATGTAATATACAAGTTTAAACACATCCCACCACAACCACATACACTCTTACATTTGTTGAATTTTTGCCCACGAAGATTCCTAAAAGAGATTAAAAAAATTAAAAGAAAAATGAGTATTATATCGCAACCAAATTTATGTACCATAAAAGACCTTTCGAAGACGTAACATTCGTTATAATAGACATTTTTTTATTTGATATTTTTCTTTATTTGTTTCTGAAGAGGAATGTAAATGTGAGGTTCATTGTCTGAAGGCTGATATGACTGATATGGAGAATTGTCACGAAGTTCAACATAAGTGTCATTGTTTTCCTGTCCTGTGTTCGTATCATCGTTCGGCCCAGTCGTCTTTGGAATTGGTTTTGCTTTTCTGGAAGAAAGAACTAATGCAAATATACATAAAGTAGCACAAATAAATTGTGTTTAAATTTTAGTTTTTTCTAAACAAAGATATCAAAGGTTTTTTTGCATTTCATATCACTCTTGGCTAATAAGGTAAGCTGGCAAGTGAAATTAATATCTAAGAAAAATATGTAAATTGCTTAAACGTGAGCGAGTATCTCAGAGAGAGAGAGAGAGAGAGAGAGAGAGAGAGAGAGAGAGAGAGAATATACCTCAAATAACAAACAACAATGGAGATAACGACTGTAAAGGATACACCAATGGCAGCTCCAGAGAAACCAGATATTATGTCTAACAAAAGATCATCAAAACTTTTTAAACAAGGGTGAAAAAATTATACAAAGGTGGTTATTGAGATTTTTGGAATAACAGCGAATCAGCAAATAATGACTGAACTATATTTGTGATATTTATGGTATACTAAAAGAATAATAGATTTATACTAGGATTGCTAGGTATATTGATAAAAAAATTCATAAAAATAATGGTAACTCTATTATTTTTTTTTTTAAATATCAATTAATTGATAATAATAGATGTTATTATTCTAACAGAAAATAGGAGAAAAAAGGGTAAAACAAATATTATATACATACAATTCGTAAACGCACATTGTTGTGTAGTGCTTAATTTATTGTTTTCAGTTTGGATATCTTTTGATATGGTTGGTGAGGACACAGTGATATTTAATTTGGTATCATCTGTAGTTTTGATCTTTATTGTTGGCATTGACGTTGAAAAAAAGGTCCCGCAAATGACAAAAATTGTGCCATTGAATGTTCTATCTGGAAAAAAAAATTACGCTTTTTTAACGCGGCGTGAATATATGATTACATAAGTATGTTTGTTTGTTTGTATGTTGTTTAACGTCCCTCTCGAGAATTTTTCACTCATATGGAGACACCACCACTTGCCGGTGGAGAGCTGCAAATTTTGTCCTATACTCGGCACTTACGGCCATTGAGCAGTGAGGGATTTTTTTTTTGTGCCAGCACCTACTGCGACATGGGACCTCGGTTTATACGGTCTCATCCGATGGACCGGTCTCCACGTCTCACAGTGGGATTCGAACCCACGACGTAAGGATCAACTCCTTACTTTGCGACTCTAGAGCAGACGCTCTAACCACTGCGCCACGCGGGCGACTTACATAAGTATGATATTTACTCTCGCAACATTTTGAAATGTTTTTAGCGCAATTTTATTACATGACGTTGCCTCTCAGTTTGTATGTCATTATGACGTTATTCGATGTTGAGTTACTATGTATTCAAATAAACATGACCGATGAAGGCCGAAATGGTCGAAATATTTCAAAAAATGTTTGACATTTTTTTATTATATATACAGAGAATATTCAAGGTTTTGTAGTTTGATATGGAATTTATTTCACGAGCGGGACAGGATTTTTATTTTATTTTTCAGAATTGAAATAGCTTCCATATCTAACTACAAACAATGAATTTTCTGCTTATTACATTTTCTTTGATTTTCCCATTGCGTCTGTCTTTTCTTAAAAGCGTCACAGGCTGTGACGTTATAGATGAGCGGTGGAGATGTCATAGCTTAGCAACTGTGAGATTGAAAACATTTTAACATAGATTTTAGCAACATATTTGAGAAGAAATTGGTTGTTTTAGTTTCTATCAAGACGGTTTAGTTACCATCTCTATCTTATGTCTGGCCAGAAATTATACTTTTCACACTGTGATAGAACATCACTCTGCCTTTCACACTGTGAGAGAATGTCATTTTTATTCAATAAATAAATTACAGTATTTCACTGTTGAAAATTTAATACATACATACATACATACTTACATACATACATACATACATACCTACATACATACACACACACACACACACACACCCTCACACACACACACACACATATATATATATATATATATATATATATATATATATATATATATATATAATCCATTTCAAGAGAACATACAGTGTAACACAAACCTTCAAATATTGTGATTTCTTGATTAAAAGTTCCATTGGAAGAGCTGACGAATTTAGATGTCATAAAAATTACACTATCATGAGTAACGTTGAATACACCAGAAATCTTCGGTCCACAAGGAAATCTTAATGCTCTTTCAGGTTTGCCATTCTCAAAAATGTTAATCTCCGTATAACATGGAAACGTAATTGAATTAGTTGCAAACCTTAAGATTCCAATAAAATGAGGCTTTATCTGGCATTTACAGTGTGATTTAATATCACTGTATTTTACTTTAATTACGAGACCATCCTTTGTTCTCCCATCACAAGCTGTTACATCGGTAAATCCATAAGCTACAAAACAAAAAAATAAATAAATAAATAATCAATTTATGGCATGAACATGATCAAAGATGCAAGAGGTTTTATAAATTCCATGTACTACTGTTTTGAGATCGAGTAATTATAAACATGGATTGCTTTTCAGGTACCTTTTCACATACATTTAGAGTAATGCAAACCAGGTTATTGCATGTGTAATTATAAACATGTGGATTGCTTTTAAGGTACCTTTTCACATACATTTAGAGTAATGCAAACCAGGTTATTGCATGTGTAATTATAAACATGTGGATTGCTTTTAAGGTACTTTTTCACATACATTTAGAGTAATGCAAACCAGTTTGTTTATTATTTTAATAATTTATTTTATAAAAGAAAGGTAAAGGACTAGGAAAAAATTAACTTTATGACGGATTGAAGGTTGTTTTAAATATCCCATTGAAAACACTCTTTACATGAATCGGAGAATCTATCGTTAACTTCATTTATTTATGTAGCAACACACCATAATCACCTGCATATGGTGTATACTTTTCCAAGCTGATTCTATACACAAAAGCATGTACGAACGATCAATTTCTAAAACAAGGTATAGGCTTCTGACAAAGACACAAAATATGGATACAAAGACATCAACAAACTTTTTATCTTAGGAGCTTTGAATATTTTCACAGAATAGGAAATATCTTAAAATATACATGTAAGGGTCAACAATTATTTGATAGAGATACTTATACAACAATTCAGAAAATGAAATTATTATATTCTGTCCTTTAAGAACACACTGAAAAGTCACATTTGTACATGGCAATGTGCTTTTAATTATTTTCAAAAGGTTCAAATTATTGACTTACCAGTGAGTATTTTTCCACTATCATACACAAATGCAACAAATATAATATAAATCACAAAGTTAGATATTAAATCCATCCTGTGGGAACTAAGGATCAAATATGAAACCTTCAAAATGTCAAATAGTAATAAAAAATAGTAATATAAAAAAATAGATATTTAATGAAAAGGTCGATTCCCTGAATTTATTTGTGTAAAGATATCAAACCATTTTACAGATGTGTGACGGATAAAAATGATTCTTTCGTATTATTAAGATAAAAGGGTTATGTATTCTAAGTGATGACAGTACATGTACTTCCGAGTTACATATTGCTGCCAGCCAAAAAACTAAAAAATACTTTCCTATTGGTTACTGTGAGCAAACACTTGTAAATATATTCCCTAATTTTGTTAGGAAATCTCACTAGATTGAAGCCAGCAACCAATAACAACAGCCATTAAGCACTTAGAAGCTAGAGACAAATAAGGAAATTCATCTAAGTAATTAAAGTACTCAGACGCAATACTGTTTGTTATACTTTATTTTAGACAACTAATAGTTAATAATTTGATAATTATTGCAACACTTATTTCTTTGTAACTTTCAAAAAAATTTTGGCCACGGTATGTCTCATATTTGAATGAAACTCTGTGTATTATTAGATATTGGTGTTTAACAGGTAAAAAAAAAAAAAAAAAAAAACTTGTGCGAAGATCTGACTTAGCAACAGTTGTCATGGAAAGATATATCATAACAACCAGCGGTGGAAGTATTGGAAACATAAACAATCTCGCAAAAAAGAAATATATTGAAAAGACAAACACAAAAAAGCATATTAATCGGTTTATTTTAAACGTTTAAAATCAAAAAAAGTTATTTACCTAACCCAAAAATAATGTGTAAATAGTAATTTTCAGTAATTTCACTGTTCTTGAGAGGAAAAAAAAATGTTTTGCCCTGTCATCTGGTGTAAACATTTATGCTAGAAAAATAATATGAACATTTGTTTAAAATATGGAAGCCGTTAATTTATGAAGAAATTACAGATAAATCTTGAATCTGATTAAATTACTTGTGCACTTTGTGAAGAAAACGACAAAGAGTTACAATTCTTGATGAAATTCTTTTGTATTGAATGGAAGAACGGCCTTCATTTGTTTCCAAAATGTCAGGAGATGGAACCTGCAGTTTTCATTCCTTTCATTCTTTAGTTGTTTGTTCTAATGTAGAGACTTTTCGTTTCATTGATTCATCGCCGTCAACTTTGAGTTCAATTATTTTGACGGAATCGGGTTTGATTTACGGTAAATATTCAAATTCATTAAACATTTGCCAATTATTTGAGTTGCATTCAAGAGAAAAAAAACCCTCGGTGTAGAAAAGTAAATGTTGCCGAATTCGTCAGCATCTAGCATCACACTCATTAAAAAATGGGGGAGCAAAAGGCAGACAGCGACATAACTATTAATCAAGCGGAAGGCATAGACAGGAAGTATGGGACAATTCTTCCTGTAGGAACGCTTAAGTAGTATAACTTTATAAGCCCTATCTTTACACTAATTTGAATAAATTTCAGTAGAAAAGAATACAAAAACGATTATAAATTATGATATAACCATTGCATATTATTTTTCTAAAATGCTTATACATGCAAAGTACAGTTTCTTCCATTGGGGGTTTAGACTATTTAGTCCAACTCTAAAAGCACACATAGACCAGAAAGCTTAGTTGTTACTCAAGAAATATTAATTTCGTTTATAAAAAAAATATCACAAAGTCTAATCATGGATGAAAGGACTGATAACTGAAAATCACTTTTACATTTATAAATGAATGAACTTCAAGTACTCCAGTAGTAGTGAATATTTAGATCTTTATTGTATTTTCAAAATCTTTTTAGCAATAACCACTGATATAAAATTTAAATGTGAAATATAATCCTGAAGTAATTTATATACCAATTATCATGATTATTGGTAGCTTTCTGTACTTTCAGCTATATACACATCTTGTCGTGCTTAACTTAAACAATAAAATGTTTTCTTTGGTTTTTAGTATGGGAATCATTGTAGCAGCTGTTGCAGAAAAAATACATAACCCGCGTAAGTGGGTTATGTGAATTTTTCCTGCAATAGCGGCGAGGTTAATTCCCGTACTAACAAACAAAGGAAACATTTCATTGTTTATAGTTATATCTTTATAAAAAAAAACATTCAAAGTAAATTAAATATGTTAAATATTGTATTATAGATGTGTATGTCATTGTATGCATAATTGATGGAACAGCCGTTGCTTAAGAATCAATGCTGCTGGCTTGCATAGTGTTGTTTATGGACTGATTAACGGCAATAGTTTATATAAGAAAAAAAAAGGAAATAATATTCAGTGGATGTAAATATTATTTAGAGAATCCAATGTAGAAAAAGATGTAGAGACTTGCATGGCATTAATTATCTATCATAAGTTAAATCATTAAATATATTTAATTTAAACATGCAAGATATTATCAAATCAACTGAAGCTGTAAATCAAGATATTTTTAACTTTAAAGTATTGGTTTGGTACTTGTACATTGGTCTATAATAGTCCAGTGAATTATCAATTTGTACTTCTTCTTTTATTTCATTTTAGGCAGTGGAACGGAGTACAGAATGTGGTGGATTGTCTTTGAGACCAAGAATTCAAATACACAATGATGAAAATGTAAGATCATAGATTTAGTTCAATGTAAATTTCATATCTCCTTACTCTTCTTTTTTTGTTATTATACCCCCCTACCCCCCAAAAAGCACTAAAGGTCGGAAGTTTTTTTTTTTTTTTTTTTTTTTTTTTTTTGGGGGGGGGGGTATGAATCATATTATCCATCTGCCTGTCTGAATAGCTGTCTGTACAAAAATGTCTGGGTTACGTTTTGTGAAGGAAAATCAGTGGAGGCGTAAACACTGTACTTGAAGGTCTTATCGCCTGACTCAAGGTAGAAAAAATTATGTCAGATCCATAATTTTCTAATGAAAAACATTGAATATTCATATTTTAATAGATTACTTATGACCAGAGTATGTGTCTTTTTTTAAGCCAAGGTCATTTGGCAGGTTCAAGGTCACTTCAAGAAAATTCTTTATGGGCTGTTTTAAAAAAATGCAAGGGCGTGGGGGTATGTATCATTTTGTGAGCTTGTTGACAGTGCCTCGAGTTTATACAGTATTGGAATTAACGTTTTACATACATTTCTTAAAACTCTCATGCTTTCAGATATTTTGTGTGGTTTTACAATGTTTAACTCCATGTGAATATTATACAATTATTGCTGGTTTTGAGGTAATTACGATCATTTAGACACCCGAGGAGTACAATATTCAATGAACCCGATGTATTGATTAAACTCTGAAGCAATCCTTGCTATCTTACGTATTTACATTTACCGATGTACTAGCTAAATATAATGAGAGAAACGGGGTTAAAATAAACATAACCAATTGTATTAATTTGGAATTTTTAATTCTCTTTTAGGTACAATTTAGAAAAAAAAAATGTCAGGCACGTATATAGGATCAATTTAAAAAAAAAGGGGGGGGTGGCATCATAAGGGGAAAATTGAAAGCTTACCAGAAAAAAAAAATCTTTGACTAGCCCCACACCCATTCCTCACCCAAGATTCTATGTACCTTAATGTTATGTTCTTATGAGTGGAAGTCAAGTGCAAATGAAAT
Organism: Saccostrea echinata; assembly: GCF_033153115.1. NCBI lineage: Eukaryota > Metazoa > Mollusca > Bivalvia > Ostreida > Ostreidae > Saccostrea > Saccostrea echinata. Next base: position 29,022 of record NW_026889848.1, read on the forward strand.
AACTTTCCAAAGCTATTTGTATCAAATTGGAATTTCCCAATCTATTTTTAGTCTAATGATGAGAGAAATAAATCCTTATATTCACCTGGAAAGTAACGTGCAGGTGAATATAACATGTTATTTTTCTATCATGTTGAATCTCAGCCAATCAGAGAGATAGGAATTATTCAGTAATATAACAATAAGATTTACTTTGGGAAAGCCATTTGAATAAGATTGAGTTTAATATGATCAAGAATATTTTTTGTAACTTAGGAGAATATTACTTCATGTTAAGTGTATACACTGTACCTTTTAAAAAATTCTGATCTCCCCAGAACCTAGCTAAGATGTACATGTAGTTGTAAACAGACACAGCTGACTTTGGCTTATGTACTTGTAAATGGAAAAAAAGCGTTTTGGGATGGAGGATTACTTAACACCAACTCAATTACCACGTTTCTTTTCAAGACTCTCTCGGAAAGACAGAAAATGCGATGCTGGATATTTCTTGGCAGCATCTTTTGAAAGGAATTTGAATGATCTGAAAGAAGAAGTTCTTTACATATACATGTATAATATGTTGCAACTACTAATGCATGTATATTAATGAGGGAAAATACATGTGCTTTTTCAATTCTGTTACACATTTTTGTTAAACATTTCAATTATTTACCAAGTCTGATAGTCATCATTATTTACAGTGTGCTAGGGGAAATTGAATTTAATAATCATGTGTGTTCATTTTCATCTAGCTGTGAAGAGTAGAATAATGAGTTCTGACATCTCTTATGTGTCATCTTTTTTGAAGTTCATAATTTTTTTTAGTCAAGATTACATTGTATGCACGTGTATTACAAATTGCATTTCTCCTTGTCTCCTGCTAAATATTTTAATCCACCCTGAATATAGCAAAGACTGGCCAAAGTTAATTCTACGTTAAACGTCACGTACAAAATTCAAAACCTACAAGGGAGGAAGGAAAAAAAATGAACAAACAAAAATGTTCAACAAATGTTTATATATTCTAATTAACCTATTCACTAGATAAAAAGAACGCTGTTGAGTAATAAGAATATAAATTTGATATCTAAGGCTAAGACAGTTTTGCAATTCACAAGTAAAAAAGTTTTTCCTAAGTACACATATTGGTTGGCAACCTTTTTTTAGCACAAGAAGTAGATTTGATGTGCAGGAGAGTGGCTCGCAACACAATAGGAAAAGGCTTCTTCTTGTGGAAATAGTTGACCAGTGTCTACAATTAAAATGATGCCCATATTTATTACATTCTTTTTTTGAAATATATTAAAATTGAACATATGCTATGTTTCTCTATTACACTGTTTTAGTCTACCATTTGGTTTTGAAAAGGAAAGTACAATAATTGATGTACCATAGCTGTTAGATAAGTTTTCCTACATCCACAACCCCCCCCCCCCACTCTCATTCTTTCCTCTTCACTTGAAAACCCTCGTCTTCTGTATCAAAGCTTTTTCCTGCTAAAACTTCAGTATCTAATGCCCTGTTCACACGGAGAGTTTAATTCGCAGTAAATTAATGCGAAGTAAAATAATGCGAATTAAAATAATGCGAATTAAATTGCGTTCACACGAGAGATAATGCGAAGTAAACTAATGCGAATTAAAATTTTATTTCTACAGTAAGGCTTCTCAGTAAGGCTATTATGACGTCATTTTCAAATCACGTCACCTTATGCAGAGCAAATCCATTTGACATAATGTCATAGTGTCTATACACATTTCAGTGATTAACGTAATTTTCCTTTGTTTTGCACTAAAAATGGCATAGGTACCTATAACTGACCACCGTCATGTGGCAGGTGACTTAATTTTGCTCTTACGCATGCGTCAAAATTTAATTCGAATTAGCTTCGCTTAGCGTTCACACGGAGCTAATGCGAAGTAATTTAATGCGCAGTAAACTAATTCGAATTAAACTAATTCGCATTAAATTCTCCGTGTGAACGCGGATCAAATTTAATTCGCAGTAACTTACGTTTAATTCGAATTAAACTCTCCGTGTGAACAGGGCATAATATTTATATTCCTTTGAATTGTAGGTACATGAATTCTACGAGTACATGTATAATCAGTCACATCAACTTTCTTCTTTTAATTTTTAAAGCAATATTTAAAGATGAAACCACATGTATTAACTAAAATTAAAGTGATATATCTCACTGTATATTGTAAAATCTCGGTTTTCAGCATTCTACACTGAATAAAAACCTTTGCAATATTCTCCAATACAGTGAATGGTTCAGCAAAAATATTACGAACTGAGAGTCTGTTATCTGACTACTGACATAAAACACTCACCATAAAAATTTTCATTAACCTCAGTTATAAAATAATCCATGTTTTTTTTTATGCTGTTTACATCACCAGTTTCTTCTTGTAACACACCGACCCTGATTTCACAGCACATTTTCCTTCACTACGGGATGCCAAATTTTGTCGCTAAATGTAAAACCAAACCGGAACGGATACTTAAATTCCGAATTGTTGTTTTTTCCAAAGACAGATTTTTCTTAAACCTACGCGAGCGGGTGCAGTTTAACGTAGAATTGACTTTGGACAGCCAAAATTGCATTTTATCGCAAATTAAGTGCAAAAACATACACTTGTATGATATCATGCCATGATTTCTCTTATGTGCAATGTTTCTAAATAAATCGTTTCATGCATTTAAAAAAGTATGCTTATATACTGTTTACTATTACATTCATTCCATGTATTTCCCAAAGTTTTAAAACAAGCATGAAATATTAGAAAAATTAATATAATTAATATATATATAGTGCCAAAATATACAATTTTAAGCTATGATTGCTCTTTTTATAAAGTTTAACCTTAATTTTTCAAATGTGTTTAAAAAGTGGAGATTATGCTTGTTATTTGCTAAAAATTACATTTCTTCTCCATACTTGATACTTAAAAAAAATACACTCAGAAATAGAGTAAGTTACACTTTTTGGCCAAAGTGCCAAAAACATATGACTTTCTTGCTATGGTTTCCTTAGAGTGTGATGTTTCTCCATTAATTTTATTATGCTTTTTATAAGTCAAGAATACTCTTGTTTACTGTTAATAATTGCATTTATTCCATGTATTAGCCAAATGTTTTAAGCATGAAATAACAGCAAAATCCAATTTTGTACACAATGCAAACACCTTTTATCACAAAGTATGATTGCAGGTATTAAGAGATCTATCTGTAAAAAAAAAAATGAAATTTGTAATCAATGTTTGCTATGTATATTAAATTTAATTAACTGTGTCATTATGATTAAAAAGTTCCATATATATATATATATATATATATATATATATATATATATATATATATATATATATATATATATATATATATATATATACATATACACTCATATATTATTATATTATTATATGTAATTTGTTAATATTTCGTAACATGTGCAGGAATATTTAGCGATTATTACAACATTTTTTTTCAAATCTTTCAAATCTCTCATACCGTTTACGGTAGCTCAGTCGGTAGAGCGCTCGCTCCGTGATCGGGAGCTCATGGGTTCGAATCTCGGCCGCGACTGACCTAAGTCGATAAAAAAAAAAATGGGTAGCAACTGTTCCTTCGCCATGCGCTCGGCACTTTGAAGTGAAAGCTGCGGGTCCTTCGGATGAGACCTTAAAAACCGAGGCCCCATGTCAAGGCGGGCGTTGGCACGATAATGATCCCTCACTGTTCAATGGCCCTGAGTGCCGAGTAAAGGTCAAAATTTGAAGCCCTTCACCAGTATATGGTGACGTCTCTCTATGAGTGAAAAATTCTCGAATGGGACGTTAAACAACATACAATCAATCAATCAATCAATCATTTTAGCTTATAGAGTTGAGGAATTATCGTTCTTTGTGTCACATTTTATGATAAATCAGCTTTTACATCCATGTGGATTTATTTTTTGCAGGCAAATGCAAGGAATAAAATCATAGTGTATAGCAAGCAACACATTCTTCTTTGGAGCATATTAGCTTTACCAATTTTTTCGGAGACTTTGCCCTAAGATGACTTTATAGATAACTATACATTTGGATTGCAACCTGAAAACAAGAGTGCATTTGAACTCATTTAAAAATATGAACTGGCAATTTTTGCTTGGTCCCTGCTCTTTAACTCTGTGTGGTATAACATAGATTGGGTTTTCTTCTGTCTCTGTATGGCGTCATCTTCTTCATTTGCAGAAGGTAGGGAACCTTCTTGTTGTTCTTTTGATTTCTTTTCATTAGAATTTTCTAGTGATTCAAAGCAATGATATAGAGGGTTGTCCGGAAGTCCAGCTTCATGAGCTTTATTTTTCTGCAGACCACAACGGTTTTCTTGACGATATTTTTTACGTCTGAACAAAAAATACATCATATTACACACGTTGTTTCAAGTGTACGTGATATTGACTTCAGTGACAAAAAAGTCGATCGGTTGAGAGAGAGAGAGAGAGAGAGAGAGAGAGAGAGAGAGAGAGGACATACCTGAAAAGCCAAGTAATCAAACAAATTGTGGCTATGATTATTATAATAGCGGCTCCAGAGATTCCATATGTACTGCCTAAGAAGCAAAAAAGAAAAAAAAAGTTATTTAACATGAATTTTAGTATGATAGAAAGGTTAAGTCTACTGGAATGTAAGATAAGAAAATAGTTTCTTGCAATCATTTAATGGAATATTTTTGAAAGATATTTTAATAGGCATCGATAGATAACTAGAGAGGAAAAAATTACACTTTGCATTTCAATAAATATAGGAAATTGTATCATTGATTTAAATATGATTCTTGCATCTTCAAATGCAGATACATTTTATAAAATGAATTTTAATTATCCTCATAATGCTAAAAAACATCATAAAGGAAACATCATATACGCACCTTTGATCCTTTGGTCTGAACTAATGTTGTCAATTTGGATATTAGTATCATCTGTTAAAATGTCTAAGGTATTATCAGTGAAGACTTTCTCAGTATAGACGTTTGATTTCATGTAGTCTTGTTGGATACTGGCATCATTTGTAAATGGCCTTGAAGGGGAATTATTGCGCAACGTTGCATTGATAACACCTTTCCTTGTATAGTCCTTTTGAATATTTGTATCATCCGTAAAAACTTGCTTGGTGGTGCCAACGGAGGATATATGTACATAGCCATCAGCTGCAAAAGGGTTGTGATTTATTTTTGATTTATTTTGGTTTGTTTTGCCATTATATAGTATCGTACATTCAATAAAAGTAAAAGACTCTCCCTGAAAACTTTAAATAATAATTGATGATAATTTGAAAATTTGTTTTACTGTACGCGTTACCTACCACATTGTAAGCAATTACATGTCTCAAAGAAATCCATCACAAATCAGAACAAATCATTCGAATAAAAATATGTCAGAAATATTGAAATAAATGAAATTAAATAATAAAATATTTTTATCCAAAAATTACTTTGAATCGTCATTGGACCATATTTGCTGCTTATATTTACTTTATTATCATAAATGCTTTTAATCAACACTCTGGTTTACAATGTCAAATCTTTGAAACTTAAATTTTCTATTTCCCCAAAATATTATTTAGTTTACTTGTTAATTTATTTGTATATATTAATGTTTGTTAAGGTTATCTGAAATCCAAGCTTAAAATTGTATTGGAGACATTTTACACAAACAAATATAACAAGGTAATCATGAGAAAAGTTTTCACATTTTCTGTTTTGCAAAATTTACACCGAATTCTAAATACTTTATATCATAAAGGTACTGTGCTTGTAGAGGCCGATATTTGATTTTCAGGCAAACGAGACATCTGAAACTAGCTCAGGAAATATGAAAATTTGACAGAGACAATAGCTTGCATTCTGTTGTATCTAAGAATGAGGATATATCACCAATTCCAGGTATATTTGGTGATATCACACATATCAGTAAACTGCATCATTCGGTTCGAAAAAAGTTGTTTTCACTACTTATAGGTGATTAACGCCTATACATGTACAAATGATTGATATATACTGCAACCAATTCCTATATTCGCACTTCCTTCTAACTTGTGAATTTAAAGAAGCACTGTTGAACATATCAGGGTTCTCCATGGGCAGTTCTATGTGTTTTTAACAAAGTTAATATATTCAGAATTTTCATCTTCTTCTTTTTCATTAGTAAATTTATTTACTTTCAGAGATTTTGCTGATTTAGAGTTAAAGTATTCTCTCGGTCTTTCATCGTACTATTTCCATTGTTTGTGAATAAAATATTTTGCTCAAAATTTTGTTGAATTATACAATTTTCAAATTGACATTCTGTGATTCTGCATTAAGGTTGTATCACGAACAGTTGATCGTAAACGCCCTTAGGTATCTTGATAAATAATCACATACTTTCCATATCACTCACACTAGTTATTAAATTTAAATGATCATTTTACATAATTCACAGCAGCGCCATGAACAGTTTATCGTAAACGCCCTTAGGTATCTTGATTAATAATCATATACCTTCCATATCACTCACACTAGTTATTAAATTTAAATGATCATTTTACATAATTCATAGCACCGCGAAATAAATAAGGAATATGTATTGAATAAGATATATATGTATTGAAATTAAAGATTCATCTTAGTATATTCTACAATTAGTAATATTACTAACAATTAACTAGTAAGAAACAGTTTTTAAGACATCTACTTAAAAGATTTTCGAAAAAGCCCCTCATATCAATGTAACGGAAGGACAGTAAATACTATTTATTTTCTATGTAGCTTGTAACACGAGTTTTCATTGGTTACAAAGTCGGTTGTAAATATCTGTGTACCCGACTTGAGCCGGGGTCAAAGAAACGTGACGTCACAATGCATAGTTTCTCTATGATAAATAGCAAATAACATGACGTCACGATGCAGTTTAGGACGTAGTAAATATTATCGATAGCTTACAACAGAGTTGATTCGACTTGTTTTCAAAGAATTTATTCGGGTACATAGGAAAAAAATTCGTTATCCAAGTCCAGTCAAGGATGTACGGGATTTAACCCCGGGTTGTATTCCATAAAACCCGGGTAAATCCCCGTACACCCTTGGTTGGACCTGGATAATTAATGATATTATATTTTCTATTTTCATCCACTTTATACGAATAATTTTTTACAGACAAAAAATGACATTCATTTTTTTGTTAATGCAGGGGTTGACAACATTATCCGCTTACGCTGCTTATGTATGGTCACTGCAATGTCGCAATATTTACCCAAATATGAAAATTAAATTATTTGATTATATAATATTAATAACATTATGGTAAAAATAAAGTACATATTGGTCACTCACCAAAAACCTTAATTCCGACATCACAAATCAATAGAAAGACTATAATGAAACACATACTGCAATTCCAATACACAAAAAGGAAAAGAAGTTAACCAATGTAAATGTATATCTCTACTTTTTTGAAAACTACGGTAAAGGTTTTTCCAGTTGATCTTTCCTTATCTTGAAATATTTCAAGTATCTACTGTTATTCTTACTTCTACAAACATCCTTTCTACTTAAAATGTGTTATCTATGATTTTTTAATGATTTTGTATTGACTTTTTCCCTTTGTATCTATCTTTGTGGATATAGCAAGTGCTGATCCCATTGTGAATACAAAACTACTTTACAGAGGAAGCTGATGTCATAATTGTCTTTAATTTTAGTTTAAGTCATGCTGGTAACAAGGATGTACTGCACAGACAAATGTTTCGTGGAAAAACAGGTTTCCCATCTAACAACAGATTTTAACATTATGAAATTTGCATGTGCAGTGGATGTTACGTGAGGGTGTTTAATTGAAAGTTTAATTCGTTTTTAAAGAAATGAATGAAACGTCAGGTTTTGTTTGAAAATCTTTTCTCAAAATATATCCAAGACCAGCTCATGATCAAACGTTATCTAACATTTTTTTTGTTATAAGTGTTCGACATAAGATGCACATAATTCAGGTCATACGTCCGCCTAAGTAAATATATATTTTTATCTTTGGTTACTTCCCGTTGCAGTCTTCAGAAGAGGTCTGACGTAAGTCAAGCTGTACTTAGTAATAAAACTAATATACATGTATGTACCATTGATGTTACACAACCCACATGCACTTATATGAGCCATCGCTGCACCCTGTTAAGCCCAAAAATGTAGCTGAATATTAGTTTGTGATGTTTAAAAAAAGAATTGCACCAAAGCGTTTATTTGTATGTTTACAATTATTATTAACAAAACTTTGAAACTTTTGCATGGGATCAATGGATCATGCTGACTATAAAAAGAATTTACTGCTTCAGCATTTTTGCCATAATTTACAACATTTCTTTCATATAACTTTGGATGTTAAAGATTCTTTCCGGTTATTTATCGTTCCTCCTTCTTCATTTTCATCAAGAGTACATTGCAAGGTATTAAAAGAAGTTGAAGAAAAATCATTTTTGGGCACTATGTTCTATTTTAAGCATCTTTTTTCATTTTCATCTTCTGTCGCTATCTTTCTTTGCCCTTTTCCTTCGTCTGTGTTAGTTCCTTGCATGTTTGAGCTGACGCCAGAAGATCGTGTTAAAAGATTAAACTTTTCACTTTTATTTCTTCCTTTCAAAGTATTTCCTTTATCCTATATTTGATATATTTTCCTTGATATTGAATATTTATATTGAATATTCAACAGTCACATTATTTTAGTATTTTCAAAGAAGTCTCTGCATATTTGAACATGAATGATTGCATTTATTTCATTTATCTTCATGGTGAGGATCATCAGTATAAACTATGTTAATTAATTATAGATGGATCACCATTACAGGTAAACATAATTGTGCAAACTTGTTTTACAAATCTAATCAGAATGTCTCAATTTATCACCTGTTCAGAATTTATTAAGACCAATTAGTCAGAGTGAGCTACTCGCTTACCATGGACAGCAACTATGAATAGGGCCCTTGGTCTTGAAACATTTTACGTTAGAAGATACACTCTTGCTTGCTGTACCTTTGATCTAAAACAGAATTGAATGTTTGGAGATATTGTTCAGGTATACAGTAGACGATTTCTTTCTAAAAAAAAAAAGAGATTACAAGGAGTTGAACAAAATTATGAGTGTTGCACTAAAAAAATACTATATAATGTTCATAATGAACCATAGATTAATAGGAAGGATCAACTCCTTACTTCGCGACTCTAGAGCAGACGCTCTAACCACTGTGCCACGCGGGCGACACAACGCTTTTTACACAACGCTGTTGTAAAAAGGCAAAAAGATGTAAAGGAATTTTTGAAGAAAGGGACGTTTACAGAGATTAGTCATCCTCCGTATTTGCTAGATCTTAGTCATTGTGACATTTTTCTTTTTCAAAAAAATCTAGAAAAACTTCAAAGGAAGAAGCTCCTATTTTAGATCTGTCACAGGTAGTGCTTTCCATTAGTGTCCTTTGCGTTACCTCAAAAAAGAATATGCTGAGTTGTTACGGTCATATGTAAAGAGACTGAGACACGTATAAGGATTAACGGGGAATACTTTGAATGATTAGATATACAATATAAAGGAACTGTTTTTGTGCTTCTCTTATTTTTTGATGTCCTTTGGTAGTATTTATTGAACGACCCTCGTATAGTTAACAATAACTTTTTCGATACTTCTATTTACTATAAAGCTTAACTTTAGAACTTTTAAGGGAGTTTCAAAGCTTGTAATCTCTGAAAAACGATAATAATAATAATGTAAAAAAGTAATTCGCAAATTATATACACAAGTAATGTTTACATTCAATATAAAAAAAAAATATACGGTATTTTTATTCACAAAAAAATGAATGGGATTGGGCAGCAGGCAAAGCCTATTTTAGCCCTCTCCCTATAAAAAGGTGAAGATAAATACACACAATATATGTATAATGATAATTAAACAAACATTGTAGAAAAAGAAACAAGGTGTACTTTTCGACTCGACCGGAGTTATATTGGATTTGAAAGGAAATAGCAAATTCTCTCTTAAAGTTTTGCAAAATTTCAAATATTTAGAAATAAATGATTCGTGTTTTAGTTCAGTGTTTGTATACATAAGCACTTTTGATAAACATTGATTATATTAGTCTGCCATCAAATTACTTGCATTATATTTTAATTGACAATGTATTATATAACCGCATGTTTGAGTTCGTCTCACAATATGCGTCGTTATCAAAGCTCTTTTCTGTTATTAATGGCATCATTCGCCTATTATTTTGTGAGAAACTAATGATAGTGTCGGTACTTAGTCACTATGTTTTCGGGTTATCGCCCCTTTTTTACGCATCAATGTGAAAGGTAGGTGATGAAAAAGTATAAGAGAGGCATAAAAAAGATACAATTGTATACAAAGGCAGTAATTAACTTTGAGATAAAATTCTGTAAAGTCAAATACATACAGCACAAGTTGTTGTGCTTTACAATGTTGTATTATATTAATGCATTATATGTATATGAATAAAACAAGAAGTAGATGTGTATTTAATTGTTCAACATATTTACTGTTGTGCACATGCAATAGCAAAACTCTAGATAGGTAAAAATGAATGCATCAATGATGACTTAATATATTTGAGACATAAATATCAGTTGGATGGAAGCATCACAATGAGCAGTTCAGACTATTTGAAATGGAAGCATGAGCACCTTAGGTAGAATTGTACATTGTCCACCAAATTTACATTATCGTCAAATTTGAACCAGCAGCATCCTCACCTGTCAGGATATCGCTTTTCTTAACGGACTTGGCAAGGAGGACAATTTCGGCCTCCATCAGACCAATAATAGAAGGACATCGCAATTTAAAAACACAATTGGTCACCAGTAAGGGTAGATAGGATTCCTCATATTTTTAATAATTAACTAAACTTCTATCAAGACTAGCTACCATTTTGCTTGTTGGGATATTAAATGGGTTCATATTAATTAATGTGGGGTCAAAGACATGTTTAAGATATATAGTCTGTGTCGGCTCATTGGTTCAGTCAATATTATAAAGGAAATCAAGGAGGGTCAGGCTATTGGTTCATTTTCAAAGCTGTGTCCACTTTACAAAATCATGAACTTCTCTAATAGCGCATGTACTTTAATTGAGTGAAGGTTTAATGATAACACGTTTGTTGTCCTCTCTCCTGCCCCCTAAGGCCCTTTGGTATTGATACATAAGTTTATTAGTTTATAGAGTTGTGTTAAGTAAAAGTTTTCTACCTTCTCAAGCTCACAGGTACTTGAGGACAGGACCCCCTCCCCGATATTCAACCCCAGGGCTGGTTGGAATTTTTTTCCACAAATTATATTTATTACACTTATTCATCATGCCTACCATAGGAAAAAATCGTGAAAACCCCAAAATAATCGTTCCACACAAAAATACCCCACTATACATTATAAGAGAGAAAGGAATACCACTCTGGTTTGTTTGCGTTGTACCCCCACTGGTCTTTCTGGGTTTAAAAACATGTATTTGTTTTATTTTAACCTAAAATGTCGGTTCACACTGTCTCTACATATATTTCTGTCTTGGTTCATGCTATTGGATTGACTCTGCATCTCGTAAAAATCCCATAATTTCTCCTTAAACAGCATTGCAGTCAGTGCGTTGAAAAATAACGTGACAAGTTTATTAGGTATATGTACATTAAATCTATCTGTCTTACCAGATCAGAGGGTTAGTGAACCTTAAAATATGATTATGCAAATTAAATTTCCTGACCTTTTACAATTTTTCTCCAATAACTTAGTGTGGCCAAATGAATAAATTATAGTGTTCTTAAATTGTTACAGTCAATGCAGGCATATCGAGATGGGGCTGTGGATGTGAATGTTTTGTTTTTGGTTGGGAACGGACATCGATCTATGGTCAAGAAGCTAGGGAAAAAAGGCTATAATAAGAAATGTTAAATTGGGGACTAATTTTTGGTCAGTGATGGTTTCTGTTGTGTCTCTAAGTGGAAAAATAAAAAAAAAAAAAGATTTGTAATTTAACCCGGGTAAAAATTGTTTTAGTTCAAATTTTAAATTCACAGTTCTTACAGTTCTTAAACTCACAAAAAGTAATATCTTTAGGAAACTGGTTTTTATTCATCATGAAATGTAAAAAATTAAAAACTAAGCATAAGGAAATATTTACTATTAATCTGCTATGCTAGCAGATGCAAATCCTTCGGGTTCACGGGGGAGGGGGGTTAGACACATATTGTTCCACAGACTTGAGTTGAATAGAATCTGATCCATTTCCATTTCCTGCAATGTATTGTATGTAGTTCTCAGAAATGAGGCTATTGGGTTGTTAAAGATAGCAGTTCTGCAAAAACTGCTGACACATACATGTTTATCATTCCCCAAGACAGCAACTATTTCCCGAGGCGCATGGGCATATCTCCACTGAAAAATGTCAGTTCAAACCCATATGCTAAGTACATATGACATTGGTGTACATCCCTCAACTGAGTAGTTAGCATACATTATGTTTATATATTAATGCCAAAGGTGATTCAGATGCATCAGTCATTTCATATGTAGTTACATAGTGTAACATCCATGTATCAGCTGGTGGGTACAAATGCAAATCTGAAGGAGTTAAAGATTCATTTTAGCAAAACCTTCCCAGCATTTTAGGGCATTAAATAAAGGATAGGTTATCATTAGCTTAGCCCGTACTTTGACAATTAATATGTATGTTGTCCGTCGTATGTACATATGTATAACTTTGAAACAAATTTGAAGTCCATATTTTCCCCCCTACCTAGTCTTTACCATATTTTTGCGTTGGGCTGAGGGATGGAGGTAACCCATTCTGAATTTATGTTACAGTTTCAGTATTCCTAGGCCTGAAGTAAGAAGTTTAAGGTGACAAGTCGCAGATTTTGAGAGAGAATCAGCTAGGCAAGGGACTGGAATATAAAATTTAGTCGTATAGATACTACATGTCTTGTGCAATACATATATGTATCTACAAATACTTTCGAAACATTTCATAGTCCTCCATTGTGTCTCTTGGATTGGAAGGTAATTAGTATAAGTTTTAAGCAATTTTCAATGGAGAGGCTTTGGCAGAGCTTATTTTCAAAAATAAGTGGTATATCCTCATTCCTTTAGAACCAGCGCAGCTACCTTTTCACAACAATGGTTTTCCGATTAGGTAATAAAGATAACAGGGAGATAGGTATCCCTTAACCTGTTCTGCGATTTACAAAGTTTGAATGTGATAATACTTAAGATTTTGTCATTGCAACAATGCAGGACCAGCAGCCATATGCAGTAGGAAAAGGGGGGGGGGGGGTTAAGGAGGATTGGTGCTTGTCGATCTTATTTATAATCTAAGCTGAAAAGTACTTTAGAACTTTCCAAATTACTTGTAAAAAATTAAATAAAATGAATAAATGAATAAATAAATAAAAATACAAGAATAGGGTTAGTCGGGATTAGAGATTGGTATTATCTTAATATTTTCTTACACCATACTAGTTAAGTTCTTATTCATGCCTTAGTAAAAATAACCTGGTGTTACTAAAAATATCAGGGTAATAAACAGACCCAAAATCAGAATAAACAAAAACTTGTACTAGATTCCAGGGAGGATGTGGGGTGTTTTTAAGTACACTTAGTGTGTAGGGAAACCAGATCAATTATCTTAATACAGCAGGGATGACTGATAAAGAATTGATTTAATCTTGTATTTAAGATACAATGGGTGGTGGAGGCAATGGTGAAGTGGCATTCACAGTGGGTGGGGTGCTGAGGGTTTGGAGTAGGCTAGGTATCCACGGTGGATGATTAAATAGAAGCTGCCTACCCCCACCAGGTATATATAGCTCTATATATCTTATATAGAGTAAATCTAAAGCAAAATTATGTAATATAATTAATATAATTAAGTATAATTCATATAATTTAAGATAATTTTTGTTGAAATGTGTCTGTAGCACGATTGAGGTCAACCCAGCGTGCTACTTTTCCCGTTAGGGAGGGCAGAACTTAATTGGTGATGTTGGGTGTATGCCAGTTTGCCGGCTGCCCCACTGTTGTGTAGACCACTGTGGACAATACCTGCCAAACTCGAATAAAACATGTAAAATAAATAAGGCATTTGTTTTAATATATTTAGATCTTTGATAATGTCGTTTTTGATTCCAAAATAAAAGAAATAATAATAATTATCTTTTTTACAGATATAAGAATTCAAAAGACTCTTGATGAAAATATTACAGAAGTATACCAGATATAGTCTGGCATGTTATTTCTCTATTTAATTGTTGATGGAAGGAAACTTTTCATGTATGATATAGTTCCTGTTAGGAATTTTGAATTGTGCACAATTGGTTCTGAGGTTATACGAAGACCAAAACAGGTCTAGCAAATGCAAAATATATCTTAACAGATGTTTTCCTCTTAACCTTGTACTTAAGCATTCTGAGGATATTTAGTTTTTTTGTAGCTTTTTCATGAACTGTTTTTGCAATCTACACGTACAATGTAGCATCGTTTTTTTTTTTTTAAATTTGGACCTTAGTGGATATGAAATGCATGTATACTCTGAATAACATGTGGGATATGTTTCCCAAATCTAAAAGGGTGGTATATTATGTTTTTTCGACTAAAGTCAACGTTAACAGATTTGTTTGGATTTAAATCAACTATAGCCATTTATCGATAACTTCTAGATCGAAAGTTAGCGATTGTGCTTCATTTGTGGCTTCGTTTTCTACAAGAGCATATAAGGGAAAAAGCCGTACATTATTAACTTAATCATCACAGATATCGTTTATGTACAAAAGGAATAGCAATGGTCCCAGAATAGAACCCTGAGGACCACTGGCATTTCCTGTTTCATAGTTTGATGGAAAACCATCAATTATAACTTTTTGATGTCTATCACAAAAATAATTCACAATCTAACCTACTGTTACCACCGATACTATAGTTTTTTTAGTAAAGATAAAAGATCTTTATGTCAAACTTTATTCAACGCTTTTCAAATATCACAAAAGATAAATCAAATATCACAAAAAATAAATATGATATCTTTCTTTTGTCAAGACTGGAAATTATAATGTTATATATTTCTACTAGTTGAATAATTGTTGAATCCCCAAGCTGGAAACCAGACTGATATTTGTAAATTACAGTCTGTACAAGTCGAGTTACATTCAATCACAATCACATACATTCTCTCATTTGTACTTTTACCTATAAAGATCCCTTGAAAAGATTAGAAAAAGAAAAAAACCCGGTAAAATATGAATACCTTCGCATCCAATTTCATGCAGCATACGAAATATATTTGAAGTAATTGAAGACAATACATTGGTAACAATGGACTAATAGACGTATTCCATTCGCTTTTTTAATCTTTTTTTTTTAATTTTGAAGAGGAACGTAAATGTGGGGGTCGTTGTCTTCAGGCTGATATGACTGATATGAAGGATTGTCACGAAGTTCATCAGAAGTATCATTATTTTGCTGTCCAGTGTTCGAATCATCATTCGGCCCAGCTGTCTTTGGAATTGATTTTGTTTTTCTGCAAGGTAGAACTGATACAAATATGTATAGATTAACACGAATTAATGGTATTTAATGTTTTAATCTTTTAATCAATGTGATTTCTGCTTCATACCTCATATGATGAACAACAATGGAGATAATGACTGTTAATAATACTCCAACTGCGGCTCCAGAAAAACCAGATATTATGGCTGACAAAAGACAATTAGTAATTCTATAAATAAGAGTGCAAAAATAAACACAATTTTTACATGATATTTGAGAATTCTGATTTTAATAGATTTGAATCTTCCAATTCGAATACGAGTTGTATAAAAATAGCACAATTAATATACTAGGGTTACTACATTTATTGATAAAAATACTTCATAAAAATATTAGACACGTTTTTTGTTGAAGTTATTAATCCAAACTTTATATGCATGTTAAAATGAGAGAACATTATTATTTCTCATTATTGTAAGAGGAGCGAGGAAAAGGGGTTGAAGAAAGAATGTATACGTACAATTTGTAGACGCACACTTTGGTGTAGGACTTGATATTTTGTTTTCAGTTTGGATATCCGTTGTTAATATTTGTGACGAGACAGGTATATTTAATGTTGTATCGTCTGCGGTCTCGATCCCTAAATTTGGCTTTAACGTTGAAAAATCGGCCCAACAAATGACTGAGATTGTGCCATTTATGGTTTTATCTGAAAAAATGATTTACCTTTTCGGAAAGTATTATGACTACATGATTACACAGTTAAAGCAAGATGAGTTTGTTAAGCATTGATGTCCCCGATGGCAGCCTACGGCGAAGGTTAAAGTTTCTCAAATGTTAGTTAAACTCCAAGATGAAGAAATCAAAAATGTTGTTTTCCAAAGAAATGATTGGCCTCAATGTATATACCTTTGAAATTTGACACCCAAACACCAACTGTTCAAAAGTTATGTCAAGGCTTATGTTTTTCAAACAAAGGTCAATCTCGAAGGCCAAGTCGCACAATCAATGAAACGTAGGAGAAGAACTTATCACAAGAAATATACATGTGAAATATCAATGCCCTAACATCAATTATTAAGTAAACATGCCCAATTTTAAAGTTTTTGAAAAATAGGTCAAACTCCAAGGTCAAGATCAAAATTGTTGGTAGCTAAGAAAGGTCTTCTTACAAGAAATACATCAGTGAAAAATGAAAACCTTAGTACTTATTGTTCAAAAGTTATGGCCAAGGCTAATGTTTTTCAAAAGTTGGTCAAACTTAAAGGTCAAGGTCTAAATGTCAAAAATATTTTACCCAACGGAAGATTTTTTTTCAAAATTAAGACACATGTGAAGTATGGAAGTCCTAGCACAAGCTGTATAAAAGTTATGGCAAAGGTTAAATTTTGATATAATTTTTGCAGAAGCGGGTCAAACTTCAAGGTCAAAGTCAAGAGGTCAAATTTGTACGCAACTAAATAGACCTTCTCGTTTCTTTACAACGGGCTTTGCTCTAGTTTATTATCACATTCTTTCTTACCAATTTTGTACACGTCAGTTCTCGGAAACGACTCTCTCGATTTTTATGAAACTTTCAGGTTTATTTGAATACCAAATATAATATTTTATATATTTTATTTTATAAATTAATCATGATGACGTCCCATGTTTAGTTATTTCAGCAATTTTGCTATTTTGAAAGGGTCATTTTGACTGAATTTTTTTCATTAACAACTCAACAAAGAAACATGAAGTTTCAGTAATGATAGAGCAACATACGCAGAATTGAATTTCATATTTTGTTACCACCGGAAGTACGAAACGTCGACGCGTCTCATAATGATTGAAATATTCTCGAAGAAACGTTAATTAAACAAACAAGGAACGATAAAGAAAAAAGCAAACACCAAAATTATCATTGATTTTAAAAAATACAGCAGCAATGTTGTAATGGAAAAAAAGTAATTTTTGAAATCATAGAAGAAGGCAAACTAAGCACCGTGGGTCCTAGAAGATATCATACCGCATCATTGCATGTTTCTCTATATATAACTTTTTAAAAAATAACCATTTTAACTCACCTCAGCCAAAGAATCTATTGAGGTTGTCTGATCAAAGAGTGTCCGGCGTCAGTCTGTCGACTGTCGTGTGTCGTCTGTAAACTTTTTCAGATTGTCGACTTCTTCTAATGAACCACTGGGCTATATATATTCAACCAAACTTGCCACAAAACATTCTTGTGTAAAAGGCATTAAGGTTGTTTACAGGAATTGTAATGCCCTCTTTCAAGGAGATACATTAAGAATGTGTGAAAAATTGGAGGCATCATTTAAAAATCTTTCAAGAACTGCTGGGCAAGAAAAGATAAAACTTATGCGAAAGCTTCATTTCTTACTCTAGGTTTAGGTGTGTTTATATCATAACCCCACGGGGCAGGGTGGGGCCGCAAGAGGTGGTCGAAGTACTACAAAGGAATATATAGGAAACGTCTTTAAAGATCTTATCGAGAACAACAAAGTCATGATTAGTCATATATTATTATAGAAGTATCATCAGGTAGTGTAGATTCAATTTTATTTTCCAATCATGATCCCTAAGCGTAGGGCAGGGTCACTACAGGGGTCAAATTTTACCATAGGAATATATAGGACAAATCTTCAAAAATTTCTTCTCAAGAACGGCTACGTGTAAGTAATAATCTATTCCGTGATTAAATGACTGTTTTGGGGTTATGTTCAGATTAACTATCTGAATATTTAAAAAAAAATGTAAATTAATATTATAAAAAGATAATATTATATTAAAACAGTATTGTTTTACACCAACCATTAAATACAAAAATTAAGTAAAAAATAATTATGAAAATGAATGCACATCATTTCCTGATAGATATTTCAATCTTTAGACACAATATTTTACAGATCTTTGACTCAGACACATATCATCAAGATATGGTACTCCTTTGTTGGCAACTAAAGATTTCTGAAGAACTTTGCAGTCCTTCAAAAAAGTTGCATACCATTTACATTATCAGAGTTGTGTAATTTTATTAGATGAAACAGTCTTAAATTTATCATCTTTACTATGACGTCAGTCAACGTGGGTGTTATAATAAACAGGAAGGGTTGATTGATTTGCATGGTGTTTTAAGTCAACGAGTTTTTCACTCATGTGGAGATGTCGCCATATACCGGGAAATGACTTCAAATTTAGACAATCTGACATTTACTCGGCACTCAGGAACACTGAGCAGTGAGGTATCTTAATTGTGCCTACTCCTGCCTTGACATGGGACATCGGATTTTAAGACCTCACCCGAAGGACCCGCAACTTTCGCTTCAAAGTGCCAATCACAACACTTCCAATCACAGAGCGAGCGCTCTACCGACTGAACTACTGGGACGGGAAAGCAATAATAAAAGATACACTGAATTGTTTTTAAAGAATGTTTTTACATACCTTCAAATATCGTAACCTCTTGATGAAAATGTCCAGCCAAAGAACTGGTGTATTTAGGTGTCATAAAAAGGACACTTTCATTGGTTACATTGAATCCGCCAGAAGTCCTTGGACCACACGCAAGTCTTAACACTTCATCCGGCTTGTCATTTTCAAAAATGTTTATCTCCGTGTAACAGGAAAACGAAATCACATTAGAAGCAAATTTTAAAACCCCAACAAAATGAGGTTTTATCTGACACTCGCAGTGAGATTTCATTTCACTATATTTTACTCTGATTACGGAGCCATCCTTTGTACTACCATCGCACGTTGTAATATCGACGTATTCAGTAGCTGTAAAAGAAATGTACAGTTTATCATGATATCATCCACATCATAATGATGCTATTATACGTGACGTGGCTTCATAAATTATATATGTTACCAATGTGCATGGTTAATGCTAAGGAAATGCATTAAAGTCAGTTAATATCTCTTAATTCATAAGCACTCGTACAACCCGATTGTTTGGCATAAATTTAATGTGATAAGAATAACAATTCATCATTTAACAAAAGAAGTAAAAGTGAAGTTTGAAACAGATGTTTTATCAAAATATCCTGAGTAAGTGAGATTCAAGATTTTTAAAAGTCTCATCAAGTTGAAAATATTGGTGCAATACTCCTGCAGGAGAAACACGACTTTGATGAAGATTTTTAAACTTTGAACTTTAAGTTTCACTTTTGAAATGATCTTCAAAACAAACATGATGCTATATAAATATGATAATTATGTTTGTATAAGAAACAAGGTACGTTATACTAATATATTACATTGAATTTATTAATTGCTTGAAAAGATCTTACGTAGCATAACTTAAGAGAAAAGATCAAATAACTCTTTTAATTTCCAGTCTTTGAAGAAAATACTTAAAATGCACACTTATTCTGAGATAGAATATATACTGAAAGGAAAAAGAAACGCAGGGTAACATAATATGCGATTTTTTTTTACTACTTAACCGAAAATTATAAAAATTGGTCAGAGGGATATCTTGGTTACTGTGCATTAAAATTAGTGTTCAGAATAACTCAACCGTGAACAGTTTAACGTCACGTAGGGAAAGTGGTAAAAAGCCGAAAACATGTGCATATTGATGACGACATGTTTTTCAACACATCTCTTAGTACCACTTGTTGCACTTAAGTTATGCACATCGTTTTTCGGTATTTACAAACGATGTGCATTTCTTGCAATCATGGTACGGCTGACTGAAGTTCCATGGGGTCTGGCTATTGCGTTGCATCAGTAAGGACAAAAGCAACAACAAGTTTCTGTGAATCGTCAAAGAGGGCCTAGAAAGGTTTCCAACCAACCGTGACGATGACGTTGACGCGTAACAGCGCCACGTCAAGATCGGGCTATTCATCTTACCACCTGTATATCACCATCACATTACACTAAAACTGCTATTATTACAGTAGGCTATGATAGTCGTTACATTCACCCCAAAACTTAAAGAAATCGATTGCGCGATTTTGATTTGTGAGCTCGTCAACTTTACGTTGGTGTTCCTCTCAATCCGGCACACGTGCGTCGTTTGCCTATTTTTTTTCGGTTTAGGCATTTTAACCCCCGTCCCGATGCTGCCAGGGTTTGTCGACTTTCTCGCAGACTATCACATTCATCCACATGATTAGTCTCCGTAAAGTCCAACTTTTCCGCATCGAACATCGTTGGGACCACGTGGACGATAGGGTTCAAAATGCCCAAGTTGGTCTCAATCAACTTAGGGCTGCCTTGTCGGAAGAGTTGAATAATATCCCTATTAGGATAAACACACTGATGAACTCCTTGCATGGGAGAATCAAGGCTGTGACAGATGCGAGAGGGAGTCATGTGAGATAATGAGAATTTTCAATTTTCACTTTTGGGGGGTACCGTCATATGAGTTTCAATAACTCATGAATTATTGGAGAAAATCAAATGAGATTTTGGTTACATGTTTATTAAAGATGAAATTTAATGTTAGATAGGAATACTGAAAAATACGTCTGAAAAATATCACCTTATTTCACCTAAAAAAGTTACCCTGTGTTTCTTTTTCCTTTCAGTATATAAATAAAAATGTATCTGAAATTCCCTATTAATGACTCACCAGTAAGTAGTTCTCCATTGTCAGACAAAAGTAAAATGAATAAAATATAAATCCCAGAAGAAGACATTAAAACCAAGCCGTAAGACAATAATAATATTTTGAAACCTTTAAGAAAAGTCGGCGTGAGAATAAAAGTAAATAACTGGATGTATCTTTTTGTATCTCATAGATAATAGAGGCTTTATATTCCGAGTTGTCAATACCTCCGGTTTTCATATCACTGTAATAAAACAGAGCCTACACTGTCCAGACAGGAAAATATGTATTTGTAAAAGGAAATTTGAGTCATTTGATAAAATCTTTATTGACTTACTCCCATCTGTACTTTCCTTGTTAGAGGTACATTGTAATTAAATAACGTACATTACTATAAAAATATCATCACTTAATGTCCGCAATTTAATATGACACTTTATTTAAATATATCCAAAGTGTTTAATTTTGATGTTTTTGATTCCCATTTAGTTTAAGAAGTATTTTATTCACGATATACATAGAAGTATATATAATGAACATGGATTGAACAGCAGGTAAAAACGACCTATATTAGTTCTCTCCATTAAAGATCAAGGTACAAATCACGAAATGTTACAATAATATATATATATATCAACTTTTACAAAGACATGTATTTTAAACAAATCATATCTGTATATGTATTTTCAGTCTACATTAATGCTTAGTACATTTTCACATTCTAAAATCTTTTAGTGTTTTTTTAAAAAATAAAATTATGAACTTGATCAAAGAATAACGAATTTTCTCTAAGAGATAGACAATCATAAACAGACAATACAATATTGACATCTCTTGGTATGTCATGGTCAATCATATATGTAATCAAAGAGTTCCTGGTAAGATCAAAATATGGGCATTGAAAGAAAAAAATGAACATAATCATAAAAAAATAATTGTTGATTATGTTAATAAACTTTGTTTATATATATTTATATCGTAACTTGACCGAATGCTGAGGGAATTGGTTAATTTCCCTTTTGGTACCTCATTATGTATTCTGTTATTTTTAGACAGCCTCGTTTTCAGTTTATATTACAGCGTCAGTAGCCATTGTTATCCTGTGGAATATTATCTGAATCTTATGACATCCTTGCTGTGCGGACTTACCAATCGTGATGAATTTACGATTTTAACTATCTATTAGCTGTGTTTTTTCTTAGATGTACTTTATTAACACTGGTACATTCTGGATTGTATCAATTTTTGTGATCGAACTCTAAACTTTGAACTATGGCTACGGGTCGTACATCACGATCTCGTTTAAGGTATGTCACTCGTGAAATTTCGTATATCAAGGATTTTTTGAGAAGTATATTTTGGATAAGTACTCATATAGTATGACTCAAAATCGCAGAGAAAATGGGGTGTCAGTGTGCATCTAACTGAGCTACGGTACAATTAAGTTGACCTTTTTGCACTTAAATTGTAACTCTTTGGTTAATCACTTTAACCTATATCATATTTTATCATATGTAACCATGGCAATAAACATAATCTTAATTTACGTAAAATAGTTTGAATAATATTTATCATTGAACAAATCATGCAAATTAATGCGCGTGAATTATTGTGTGACCTTTTTGCACTAAAAAAGTCTCATATTTGGGGTATTAAAAATCTAAATAGGCAATAGAATATTTTCTTGTATCAAACTTTTTACGACTTAAGTGCTGATCGGTCAAAAGTATCGAGTAGTTTAAAATAATGAAAGAAAAAGTTGGGGTCAGTGATGTAAATTTTGAAATATTGGTCAAAATATGCGATTTTCTGGCAAAAAACTGTTTAAATTTTATCTTGACTTCTTTAATATATCTTCATTTCTTGGCAAAATTTGTTGAGCAAAGGTGTAAATTTTGTTATAAAAATATAAATTGAGACCTATATTTAATATTCCAAGCATATCATAACGGAATATATTCTCTGAATAAAAGTATGTGAGCCTAAAGTTCCAAGATATTAAATATAATAAATGTGTAGATTTGCAGAAATTTCTGCTAAATATCCTTCCACAACAAGAAATAGTCCCTTATAAATCTTGTTTCTTTATGAATTTTTGAGCAGTTTTTTAATTGAATGTTGAACATTTTACATTGTTTAATTCAAATATGTTATGAAGATTGAATTGTAATAAATAGTTTTTAAGTTAGAGGTTCTGACTGAACTTTTCTAAAAGGCTGACGAGTGACATACCTTAAGCTTAGTACTAACGGAAGAAACTGACAATCCTTCCAATTGGACAGTAGCTGTTTTGAAACAAAAATTAGCGGATATCGGTATTGTGTTGAATGTGCAACTCTCACATAGTGTGTTAAAAAGAATTTATTTGGACAATGTTGGAAACAACGTGAACAATTTTAATGCTGTATCTTCCGGATTACTAGCTAGCAATCCTGTACCTGTTGATTCGTCGTCGGGAAATGTTGTAGGAATACAGGCTAACATTTTCATACCAATTCCAAATGCAAATCAGACAGGTCAGATGACTAATTTAAATCCGGATTTGGCAAGACCGTCTAGTACGCGATTACCTATCCAGACTTCACTTCCAGCAACAACAACAATGGCGGCCGACAATCAGAACCTTCTTCTAACTACCTTACAACTTTGTCAGCAAGCCATTTTAGGCAACACAATGAGCAAAACTACAGAAGGAAGATCATTTAATTTAAGCACTGCTATGTCTAATTCGGATCCAGGAACTCCCTCATCACAAATTTCTGCCGTTGATTTGGTATCTCCAGAGGTTCGATCGGACATAGTAGCAGCTAAGGACGTCAATTTAAACGTCTTACTCATACCGAACTATACCACTCCTGCTCACAAGAAAGTCAAAGAAAATGACGAAAGGTTACTGAGAAATTTAACCCTTGACAAATTTATTGTGGCGTTTGGACGATATAAAAGAATTATGTGCAATGCATACCAAACAGAAGAGAGGAATTAGATTCGTACCTGACCCATATCATAGAGACGGCTAATATTTGGCCCGAAAGGTTTTATGAATACCATCAAATCTTCTCTAATAAGTGTGTTTCTATGCTGCTTCAACAAATGAAATATATGGAGATAACAAACAGTATTCAAGCTCAAAAGTCCATTATACAATACAAAATAGGAGCAGAGCAAACACGGACCTCCAAACATCACAGGTGGGATCAGGCGCCATGGAGGAGTTGAGCATCCCTGCCGACCTGTCACACCCGCCGTGTGCTCCTTGTCATTATCGGGAAATAACGGAAAAATCCGTCGACAATTCAGTGTGTAAATAATGGCCTAACAATTAGTATGAAAAACGTCAGTCAGCATTTGACTTAATGATAAATTGTATTTGCTGACAAGGTCATTGTATCGACCATAGAACTTACGAAATGATGACTTTAAACGAGACAGCTGATATTCTTGTTTCATCAACTTATTTGTCAATAATTTACCTCGTTTTAGAAATTGTACATAGGTAGAGCATGTTCTTGCGTATCGAATCAACTGAGAGATATATACCCCGTATGCAGGTGATGAAGGTATATTGCTGCATAAGTAAGGGAAGTTGACGATTGAAAAGTTAAAGTCATCACGTTTATCATAAAGCTTGGTTGTTAGATAACCATTAACGTCTTTTTCAAGTAAAATATCCAAATATGAAACAGATGTGTCAGACTCTGTGGTATCTTTTATCTCAAGTTCACCAGGATATATCGTATCGACATAAGAATGAAAATAGCCATTGTTAATTGACAGTACGTCGTCGATATATCTAAATGTCGAGTTGAACGCCACAGCAAGTGTTTTCTTCTTTTCACGTATAAAATTTTGGACAAATTCTGCTTCATATGAATACAAAAAAAGGTCTGCTAATAACGGGGCGCAATTGGTACCCATAGGTATTCCAATAGATTGTTGGAAGACCTGGTCTCCAAAAACCACATAGATATTGTCAATCAGAAACTCAAGCATCTTTTTAACGTCAACTTCAGAGTACTTGTGTGTACAATCAGAATGTTTTTTAACAAAATAATTTTGCAAATGACCAATGACAAGGTAAGTATATTTACGAGTTCCATTTTTATTGAAAAAGCAGCTGTCAATGATATCAAAAAGCCTGGACTTTAATTTATCGTGGGGAATGGTTGTGTATAAAGTTGAAAAGTCGTAAGTTTTTAAGCTGTTGATTTTGGTAAAATCTTGTGATTTCAAATTTTCCAAAAGTTCCTTGGAATTTTTAAGTATCCACATCTGATTTACACCACTTCTCGAATATATTGTTGTACAGTACTCTTGAAGTTTCTCCTTCACCACTGTTAATATCTTAGTGAGGAGTAAAGATAGAGGCTTGGTTGAACATTTACTGGAACCCGCTATGTATCTTTGTTTGTAAGGATTTTTATGAAGTTTCGGAATCCAATATAAATATGGTAATTCGAATTCATTTTGGTTGTTTGGAATATTAAAAATATTCAAAACTGACATATGATTTTGAAGAATTTCTTCCTTAGAAAGGGAACTATGAGTGTAAGTTGGATTACCACTTGTAGAATTAAATGTCAAGGTCGACTGGTCTAAGGGAGACCATGAATTAAGAACATTGGTTTGTGCTGGTTCACCTGTAAAATGTTGTGACTTTTGTGGTTCTAACATTCATAGAGCCCTTATGTGTCCACAAAAAGCTTTCAGACGAAATCAATACACACGACAGCCAATGACCCATCGCTCAATTAGACATGCAGTTGACGTACATGGCCGTGACTTGAAGTTTCATGAAGGTGAACAAATATGTAATAATTTCAACTCCATCAAAGGTTGTACTAAACCGTATTGCCGTTACTTGCATGCTTGCAAATTGTGCACAGCAAACCATTCCAACTTAGTGTGTCAACAATCTGAGTCAGAAAATAGCAAAAACAAAACTCCTCCGTCTCCTACTACATCTAAATGACTAGATTCCCTCACAAACATTAACACTGACAGACTTAGACTTGAACTTTCAAACCATCCTGATTTCGACTTCGTCCAGTATTTGTGCTCAAGTTTGGAACATGGGTTCGATACCTTAGTGTCTTGTGATGATCTTCATACTCAGGAATGTAAAAACTCTTTGACAGCTCGACAAAATCCGGAAGCAGTAGACGAATTACTTCATACCGAATTAATGAAAGGATATGTCAAAGGCCCTTTTTCAACTCCTTTTGAAAGATATAGAGTAAGTCCCTTAGGAATAGCTACACATAAATATTCTGGCAAAAAACACTTGATATTTGATTTATCTTCTCCACACAACAAAGAAGAACCTAGCATCAGTGATCTAATTGATAAAGAACTGTGTTCTTTAAGTTAAGTGAAAATTGAAGATGCAATAAATAAAATACAACAATATGGAAAAGGAAGCATTTTGTGCAAAACAGATATGACAGACGCCTTTAAACAGATCCCTATTGTTCCAACAAAATATCGATTGTTTTGCTTCAAGTGGAGAAATTCTTATTATCATTATGTACGTCTACCTTTTGGATGCATGTCAAGTCCTAAATTATTTGACAATTTGTCCTCAGCGATTTGTAGGATTGCACAAAACAACTATGGTGTTGATGTCATTCTACATTTACTAGATGATTTTCTAACTATAGGTAAACCAGACGCGTGCGGTGAAAGAACTATGGCACTTTTGTGAACTATTTTCCATCGACTACGTTTACCAATATCTGACAAAAAGACTGTCAGACCCACCTGTCAATTAGAATACTTAGGTATTACATTAGACACCATCAAAATGCAGGCAAGATTACCTACAGAGAAAATCGATAGGATATTAAAGTTCATTCAAAATATTTTGTCCAAAAAGAGTTGTACTCGAAAAGAACTGGAACAATTGTTAAGACATCTTAATTTTGCATCAAGAGTGATTTTGCCTGGACGCTCTTTTTTGTCCTACTTGTACAAACTTATGTCCTCGATAAAGGAGAGTTTTCATCACGTACATCTTGACAAAGAGTGCAAAGCTGACTTACACATGTGGTTACATTTTCTGAAAAACTGGAATGGAATTTCCATGTTTTATGATAGGTTCACAGTGAATGCTCATGATTTGGATCTTTATACAGACGCGTCTTCCACTTTAGGGTTCGGTGGTTACTACCAAGTTCATTGGTTCAACAGCAAGTGGCCTTTAGAATTAACTAGCATTGTTGATTCTAAACTTTCTATGGCTTTATTAGAGTTATAACCCATAGTTGTAGCTTGTATCTTGTGGGGTAAACATTGGTGTGGAAAACGAATAGTATTTCATTGTGATAACCAGGCAGTTGTTCATATCATTACTAAAGGCAAGTCCAAAGAACCAGTAATAATGAAACTTATGAGAAGACTACTACGAGGGGTGATCAAAAATTTCGCGAACTAATTGAATTACTTCTTTAAAAGAAATAAAATGAAGTTTCAGTGTTTATTATTTTTTAAAGTAGTCCTCTCCGATTTTAATGCACATCTGCTATTGTTCTGCCCATGCGCGAATCAAGTGATCCAGGCAGTCACGTGACATGCTCTGAGGCAGTCTGTTCAGAGAAGCAAAAAGATCTTTCCGAGTCTTATATTTCTTACCATGCAAGTTATATTTTATAACAAAAACAGTCCATCTGTCAGAAATGGCCAAATCTCGGCAATAGGATGGGTGGATAAGGATATCCCTTCCCACAATTAGTATGGTGACCCATCACAACCCGAGTCCTCTGTCTCGGGAGAGTCGTTTTTCCAATGTGGATAAAGTATAAGCGCCTTCTTTTTATCATATCTCATATGTTTAAAGTCTAAAGTAAACGATATTTTAGAGATTTAATAATTATGTTATTGTTAAGATATACAATCATTTTTCTAATTGTTACTTAACGATGTTTCATAACAAATTGCTCAACTAAGGACACATCTTTTCACCGGCTTGCTTTCGCTGAACAACAGAACAAACATCATTTTTAACCGTCTCCCTGTCTTTACTTAAACAATCAATCCAATTAAGGATTGAACTTCTGGTAAGTCTTTTGTCTTCATAAACCTTGTACAAATTATCATATTCTACTGCAAAGGAATTTCCAAGATATACGTTAAACTTTACAGCCGTTCGTTGCTCGAGTACGAATGAGTCAACCATTTTTTGTCACAAGTGACCTACATATTGACGTCATTTTCACATTGTGACGTCACAAACACGGAGCAAAACATTATTTAACATGTTATTTATAGAACATGTGTATGACTATATGTGTGCCAAATTTCATTCTGATTTGAAGTGTGGTTTTGTAAATATAGAGATAGTTCGCGAACTTTTTGATCACCCCTCGTATGTGTGCTGCAAACAATAACTTTGTTGCATATAGTAAACATATACCAGGTGTTAAGAACGAAATAGCTGATAGTTTGTCTCGCTTTCAGATGGGCAGATTCCGTCAGTTGGCTCCAGATGCGGACAGAAACAACACTCCATGTCCACCTTTGTCGCAAGTAATCTGGACAGCGTCGTGAACAATCTATGGAACCAGTCCATTTCTAGTAAAACCCAAGCACAATACAAAGTTGGGTTGGACAGTTATGTTACATTTACTTTACTTAGAGGTTTCCATGTACATAAAGAATATAGTCTACCTCCTATCTCTGAGCAGACATTAATATATTTTGTTGCTTATTGTGATGATCATCTCCATTTGTCATATTCTACGATCAAATTATATCTTAGTGGCATTAGATTTTTTTTAACCTAAAAATGAAAGGTTTCAATCCTTTAGAAAATGTGTCAGGTCAACCATTAGCATGTTTGCAAACAGTTTTAAATGGTGTAATGAAGAAACAAGCATGTAAATATGTAAAACGAACAAGATTACCAATAACAATTTCTATTCTCCGTAATATTTGCCAGCTACTTAATTCTGGTATTTTTGACACGTTTACTGCCTACTTATTAGAGGCAGCATGTACTTTAGCATTTTTTTGTTTTTTACGCTGTGGAGAGTTTACTGTTCAAAGTGAAAGTAACATACACGATTGTTTGTCAACTCAAGATGTTATGTGCTTTGAAAATTCAGTTGTAATCAATTTGAAACAATCAAAAACTGATCCTTTCAGAAAAGGAGTCAAAATTCAGATATTTAAAACAAATACAAATGTGTGTCCAGTTTCTGCTATGTTTAAATATATGGATTTAAAACTAAGAACATTTTCATATATTTGTTACTAAAGATGGTTCTGTCTTGACCAGGCAGGGGTGTGCAATTACCATCGCCCGACTCCAGGGGCTACCAATTTTAGAGGTCGGGCTATCATAAATCTATACTGCGTTAGCCCGTCAGTCTAGTAAATCTAAAACAAAAGTATACCTATATTTATGTCGACTGAATTGATGTACGAATTAACTTTGTTGTAAAATCATAATCTTTAATTCGTTTTAACCTATATGTATTGTGTGTTGCTATCGCCAGTCGTTTCAGTGACAATTATAGTCGATAAAAATAGGGAGAAGTACCTGACAATAACAAAGCCCAAATCATTATTTGTTTTATTTATTTCAACTTATTTTTATTTTACCTTTTTGTTATACTTATACATGTATTGTTTTCGGTAGTTAATGGGCTAGTGACTGGCATCCTCGGGCTAGTAACTTTGTTACTGCCACTAGCCAGATGGGCTAGTAACTAATTTTTGTAATTGCACACCCCTGACCAGGTCATTTTTTTTCTAAGAAACTGAAATTCCTTTTTTCAAAATTAGGTTTCAATCCTTGCAATTATAATGGTCATTCATTTAGAATTGGGGCAGTTACAACAGCACAGGAAGCTAGAATTGAAGACCACCTTATTAAAACTTTAGGGAGGTGGTCTTCAAATTGTTACACTACTTATATTCACAAATTTTCAACAGTTATCCAGCAAGCTCAGAAACAATTGGCAATGACTCACTTGTAGTGTAGAAGAAATATACTGTAGTGTAGAAGAAATATATACTGTATGAACTTTGACAAGTATATGAGTCATTCTGTAAATATGAACATATTACTTTGATTAGCTTAGCATTGATTAGTTTCGTTTAATTATGTGTACTTAGTAAATCTGAATATATGCAACTTGTTCTTGCAATTTTGAAAGGTGGTGGCAAAATTCCAATTATCTTACTATAAATTCAAACTTGGGGGCTACAATTGTTTACAGTTTTCAACTTTCAACTCTTGTATTTGGCATTCTTGGTTCAAATTCATATTAAATTTAGTATTTCACCAATCTTCCCCCATGTTTTCTTGAGGGGAATATAATTGGTTATAGTGTAGATTATGCTAATACTCATTGCAGATGGGGTTTTCATGTTTTTTACAGTATATGTCAAATTCAAACTGTAAATTTTTTCTCACCCTGGCTTGGGGTGTTTATGCTTTTCAGTGTTTATTTAGCCGAAAGTTGATCATTTAGCTGTAAACTTCGTCAGTCCCCAATGTCCAATATGGAATGTTTAGTAATAAATTATTCTTAAACTGTATATTCTTTTGTTATATACAAATTGTTGATTATGTTAATAATCTTTGTTTATATATATTTATATCATAACTTGTCAGAATGCTGATGGAATTGGTTAATTTCCCTTTTGGTACCTCATTATGTATTCTGTTTTTTAGACAGCCTCGCTTTCAGTTTATATTACAGCGTCAGTAGCCATTGTTATCCTGTGAAATACCACCATCCACCCCGCCACTCACCTTGAATAAATTGCCTATGGGGATTGTTTATTTTTGCTAAAAATTTGTAGTAAGCTTCAATGTTTAAGTTTTTGTTAGCTTCAGCTTTTGTTATTTAGTTTGTTTCCTTCCTATTTATGCATTTATTGTTTCGTATAGCATTTTATTCTAGCACATTTATAATATTTTGCGTAGCTTAAACGTACATAGAACTCCATGAAGTTTCGAAGCTTCTGCTTCAATTTTTATTATTTATGCTAATGTACGACACGAGAACACACTAATGCATGATTTCCATCAAGCTTCCACTTTTATCTCCTAATCATGCTGAGGTATAACATCTGATCATGCTAACGCATGATATTCGTTAGTCTCCAAGCTAACGCTCAATCTCCTAGTCATGCCGACGTATGACACTCCATCATGCTTACGCATGATATCCCATTAAGTCTCCAAGCTTACGCTTGTATCCTAGTCATGCTGACGTATGACACTCCATGCTGGCATTCTTGGTTCAAATTCATATTAAATTTAGTATTTCACCAATTTTCCCCCATGTTTTCTTGAGGGGAATATAATTGGTTATAGTGTAGATTATGCTAACACTCATTGCAGAGTATGTTTTTCATGTTTTTTACAGCATATGTCAAATTCAAACTGTAAATTTTTTCTCACCCTAGCTTGGGGTGTTTATGCTTTTCAGTGATTATTTAGCCGAAAGTTGATCATTTAGCTGTAAACTTCGTCAGTCCCCGATGTCCAATATGGAATGTTTAGTAATAAATTATTCTTAAACTGTATATTCTTTTGTTATATATAAACCACATTTTAAGCATTTAAGTGAACCAACTAATGATTAAACAAATCTGCATTAAGATTACTTGACAAGTTTCTCATCTGATAGTGGAGTATATTTAATTTCCTTTGTCCATAACTGTATATTTTGGATATTATTTTATCATCAAAAATTTTATTTTTATACTTTGTTTGAATTTAGCTACACTTGTTTCAGATTTTGAGCCATCAGACAAATCATTCCATAACTTATTTGTAGATGGTAGAAAACTATTATAATATGCAACTGTTCAGTGATTAGTATGTGATACAAATTATTATTGTGTAACGCATAATTATGTGAAACAGGTAGACACTGTTTAACCTTATCATGCAAATATTCAAGTGTATAATTATTAAGTATTTTGTACATAAGTGTAAGCTGTGTTTAGTTCTTCTTTCACTCGTGTTTCCCATCCCAATTCATTATATAAATTTTGTTTCGAAGAATTGCGCCTTAGTCCAGTAATGATACGCCCAGCCCCTATTTGTACACTTTCTGATAGATTACTCTGCTCCTGTGTACAATTATCCAACATTACATTGTCATATTCTAAAATAAATCTTATGAATGCAATATAAATTTTAATAAGGGAATCCCTGTTTAGTTTATATTTGAGTGTGCAAAGAACATATATTTTGGAGATATGTTTGGACCAACCGCCATTGGATTGCAATATAAGTCCAAGGTGACAATGACTTTGTTTCTGTTCTATGTAGTTTTGTGTGTAACCAAATGAGATTTGTGGATGTGATTTATTTGGCCGTGTAAAATTAACATTTACATTTTTATTAGGGTTAAAATCCACCATCCATTGTCTGGACCATTGTTTAATTTTTTCCAAGTCATCTATTAAAGAGAGGGTAGGGGCTAGTGTATCAGAGTCTACAATAACAAACAAAGAAGTATCATCTGCAAATAACGTAATTTGATTTTCTAAATTTACAGTTATGTCATTGATATATACTAAGAAGAGAAATGGTCCTAATACAGAGCCTTGTGGAACACCTGCATTTATACTTTCTCTAACTGAGGAGTACCTTTCTAATAAAACTTTTTGTTCACGATCAGTAAGATAATTTTCAATCCTGTCCAATAATTTTCCTGCAATACCATTTTGCTTAAGTTTATATAATAATCCATTATGCCAGACCTTGTCAAATGCATTTGATATATCACAGAAAACAAATCTTACATCTTTACCTTGGTTTAAACTGCTTATAATAGTATTGTCTATCTCTAGAAGTTGATTTACAGTGGAGTCCCCAGGTTGGAATCCAGACTGATTTTTAGATAGAAGATTATACTCTAGCATATAGTTGTAAAGATATTTGAATATAATTTTTTCCATAATCTTGCAAAGAATGCTTGTTAAAGCAATTGGTCAGTAGTTTCCTGACTCTTCAGGACTCCCTTTATTTTTATAGACTGGAGTAATATTTGAGAGTTTTCAGATATGAGGAAGCTGTTTATTGGTTAATGGTGTATTTATTTAAACAATTTTGCTAGGGGTGCAGTAATCGAAGGAATTATATTTTGTATATGTGGAGAAATTTCATCAGGTCCAGGGTGTTTAGATGGGTTGAAATTTTTAGTTGATCCTCCACATCTTGGGGTGTGATGTGAATTGTGTTTATTGAATATGGTGGGCCTGGCCCTTGTGGGGGTAGTTGGGGTTCTGTGCTAATATCAATATGTGATATTTCTTCAAAGTGTTTAATAATTATATTAGCTTTATCAAAAGAGTGTATAAAAGTTCTACCATTGGATTTTATTGGTGGGGGTTTAGTATGTTTTTTAGAGACTTTACAATTCGCCACCATTTCCCAGGTGGAATTGTTCTATCTAATATTTGCGAAGTAGTTTTTTTTTCTTTAAAGGCTTGTTTTGATTTACGAACCATACTTATTACTTCATTTCTTAAAGTTACATAATAAGTCAAAATCATGTGTTTCTTTTAAGATAATTGTATCACAAAACAAAAGATTTATGTGAAATATGAATATAGCAAAGTTTCGAAAACTCAACTCTAATGTAAAGCAAAAAAAAGAACTGCAAAATGTAAATGCCGGAAAAACAAGTGTTGTTACTATCGCATAATTTTTATCGTCAATGTCAACAATGTCAAGGTCACGCGTCCTTTATTTCTAGAAAGGAACTTGTAAACAACATTGACTTGGAGCAAGCAAAAGTTAGGAATAAGTTCCGATAATCTTTTTTGAAGATTGTATCAAAATTCTCAGTCATCCAAAATTAATATCTATGGAATTGACACCATGGTAAATTCTTCAACTTTTCAGCGCATGCGTACAATAAAGAGGAAATAGTGAAGCAATATTTTTGTGTTGGGTTATACAAAGATATTTTTTACCTTTATTTTACTCCATAATAGTAGATTTTTTAGGTTCTGAAACCTGTAATTTTCTGAAAACTAATATCTTCTAGAACTGAACAAAAATGTCATGTAAAAATTCTATTTTTGTCAATTTTCCCGTTTTTCCGTCACGGTGTCACTTTAAATGACGGTATTTACTCCACTGGTATTCCTTATTATTTAGTTTTGCCTTTTAATGTACTCTATTTCTTTGTCGCATCTTATATCTGATAGCATTTGTCATAAATGGTTTATCTGAGGGTCGAATTGTCGCTACTTTTTGGGTATATTTTTGTCAACATAATAGTTCTATACTTTCATAAAGTTGTCATATATGTCATTAATATATTGTGAGTATTAAGTACCTCCCTGTCCCAATCAACATTTGACAAATTTGTGCATTGTCGTGAGTAGTAAGCATTTGCATAATTTCTTAAGTATCTTTTATATGAGTGTTGCTTGAAAGTTCAACACCAATGCAGATCAACACCAACTGGACTATGTGTGCTACAAAAAGGTGTTTAAACATTTACAGTTTCTATTCTTTAAACAGCATCGGTGATAATAAGATCAATACATGTACCTTTTAATGTTGAGAAATTTGTTGGTTTTGTAACGACATTTGACAGAGAAAAAATTTTGCAACATGTGTTTAAATGCAATGCTACCATCAGCTAATATATCAAAGATAAAAATCGCCTGATAAAAATATTGGTAATTCAATATATTCAAAGCACTTTCTATGAATAGCGCAAGCTGATTTACAAAGTCTGCTTTTGCACTTGGTGGTCTATATATAATACATGTACCAACTAAAAATTATCATCGCCATTTTCAATTTCAACCCATATAATTTCAAATATTGGAGGTGAGTATATCATGTTTCTTAAAACTAAGGTTACTTTTTACATAAAGCATAACACCACCTCCATGCCTTTTACGGCCAAGTCTAACAGGTGCCTGAAATCCATGAAGTTCAAAATCATTTATTTATCAGTAATAGAATGATCTAAATGGCTTTCAGTTATGGCAACAATATCATAATCACATAACTCATTAAATATAAGGTCAACTTTAGGGAGAAGACTACAAACATTGTTATGTTTTATTTTTTTTATATTGGAGTTCAATTT
This sequence comes from Saccostrea echinata, assembly GCF_033153115.1. Lineage (NCBI taxonomy): Eukaryota > Metazoa > Mollusca > Bivalvia > Ostreida > Ostreidae > Saccostrea > Saccostrea echinata. The sequence continues at coordinate 64,191 of NW_026889848.1, forward strand.
ATGACCTGGATGGTTTCAATGCCTCCTATAATAAGTAAATAATATATTACAAAATCATAATATAGGGACATATCTTTAAATATGCCATACCTTACACATAGTTTTCCGCATGATTGTGGGAAATGAAATAGGTAAATCTCAGTCATTTGTGTCAAAAATTAAATAGGTATGGTCAGGAAATGCAATAACCACTGTAAAATTGACATCTTTGACTTTGCTAACAATAGAACAAATGTAAACACAGAAAGTGCAGTCTACTGAGCCTTGAGAAGTAGTTAGAACCGAGTTGAAAACATTTGGTGTAACAAAGTAGAACATAACAAGTAAAAAGTATACAATATAAATACATATATACATAAATGTATATACAGTAAAATTGAAAACCATATTGATGTAATATATGGCAAATTAAAATAGCTATTCAGTGTGTTAAATACATGGACTGGTCATGTATTTCGTTAATTAGTCTGTTCTGCGTGAAACGTATAGGTAACCGTGTCACAAGCGCTCCAGAAACCCTGAGTGTTTTCACAGGTGGAACATTGACAGATTTGCTTCAAATTTGCCTCAAGGAATTTAAACGTTTACGGCCGTCGAATTAGATTTGTATCGGTAAAACTCAATACGTAAAACGTCTAGTCACTATAGGCAGCATTAGCAGGAGTTGAGGTAAGTGGTACAAAATCTTGATGCAGTTCGGGAGACAATTAAGGGATCACTTGGTGACTCAAGAAAAGTTTGAAGTTTTTGGAAGCCTTCCTCGGTCTCTATGGTGATTTTTTCTTCTTTAGTGTCTTAACAATTATTTTCCCATCGTAGGTTCATGCAATATCCTGCTGATTGTTCTTTACAAGTTTCTTTACAAGTTTCCTAACTTCAAAAAGGAGTTTGGCTCTTTTCTTTGTGATTGCCTCATTGATAAATATTTTGTATTGATTCCCATTTACTTATTAGAAAGAGTTGCATTCGTAAGTTGCTGTTGAAAAAAACCCATTTATCCTGCACTGAGCTAAATTGAAGCCACATTAGTTCAATGGGACCTTTGGACTTATGTATCATCGTTAAATATTGATTAGCTATGTAGCTGCACAGCATAAAACTTGAGTTCTTTTGAAGTGAATTAAGACCCTTTTCCAGGCTCATTATGGGTTGATTGATTATTGTTTTACGTCCAATTCGAGAATTTTTCACTCATTTATAGAGAGGTCTCCATATACCGATGAGGGGCTTCAAATTTAGACCTTTACTTGGCACTCAGGGCCATTTAGCAGTAAGGGTTCTTTATCGTACCAACGCCTACTGTGACAAAAGTTTTTAAGGTCTCATCCGAAGGAACCGCAACTTTCACTTCAAAGTACCGAGCGCTTGGCGAAGGAACAGTTGCTACTATCGACTGAGGTCAGTCGCGGCCGTGATTCGAACACACGAATTTCCGATTACGGAGCGAGCGCTCTACCGACTGAGCTGCCGTGACGGCCCAGGCTCATTATGGAAAAGGAGCAAATAATTCAATAATTTTTACAATGACTTAAGAGGTCCTTTCCAATTTCCATTTAATACTCCAGAGAAAAGAGTTCTTGGTTTTCTTCATTTTACTGAAAACGAACTCTCTGACTCCGAAAAACACATGCAAGTTTCGAATTCTAAACGGCAAACGCATGCTGTTAAAAAAATCAACTACCCGAAAATTTTTTTAAAGTGAGATAGAAATTTCGTGTTTGATTTTTTTTCTTTTAATATTTTCAGATACGCTTAGAGAAAAGCTTCTCATAGTATAAATCCTATCTTACACGTAGTGCACATACGTGTTATTGCTTAACCTCTTAAACAATTCGTAGAAACATAGAAATATGGTCTTTTAGAAGTGGCAGACATCTGAAGACTTTTCTGACCCGATAAAAGAAAGCTAAAAATATTCATTGAAAAGCTGGTTTGTCCCCACTTTTTGTAGTTTTTGTAGCATAGTTAAATCATGGTAATTTGGTAAGGTATCTATCAAATTTGTTTGTGAAAGGGTTTTAGAAACACCCCACCCCCCTCCGCCCTAGTGTCAGGGGTTCTAGTGTATGGACGGGATTCTTTGAAAATTGTCTTTAGATCTGCTCCGAGCAATTACAAAGACTGAGTAAAAACTTGAAATGATTAAGGGTGCTTTTACCTAATTTGTGAAATACATGGCCTCTAGGTAGGGATTCTTTTGAAAAGGCGGAGGTCTCCATTGGTCATATAGTGAAAATGCATTAATTAGTTGTCAATCTTCTTCTCTTCTCCTTAGTACCAAGCAGTTAAAGTATGTGCATAATAATAAGAATGATTTACGGTATCTTTACCTAAATTGTGAAATTTATGAACCCCAGTTCAGGGGTTCTAATATAAGTTAGAGGGTTTATTGAGCACATGTATACAATCATGCAATGTATTTTTTCTTGAAAATCATAGCTCTTCGGTATTATGCATGTCACCTTTTGTCGGGGTTCTATTAATCATATAGTGAAAATGTGCTTTTTTGAATTCCTTTGCTCAGCATTTTGAGATTGAGCAGGCAGACCAATGCAAAGTTGTCATGATCAATAGCAAGGAGTTTTTACCAGGTTTGTGATTTTGCGTATTAACAGATAATTTATATTATTCTATCGATACTTCATTGCCCTATTTCCCTTGTTTGTGAGCAAAATACCTCTCTATCCGATAATTGTTTTTAATTATATAATTATCATACCGTAAATCTGCATGAGGGTTGTATCATAGTCAGTTGATCGTAGAGGCCCATAGGTATACTGATTAATTATCACAGACTTTATATATCACTTACACTAGTTATTAAATCTATTTATTTTATAGGATAATTTACCATAATTTATAGCACCGGGGAATAAATAAAGAATTCATATTGAATAAGACATATAAAAGTGTGCTTTTTATCAATTCTAATTAACATGTTTGTAATTGGCAATTTTTCTGTTGTAAGTGTTCGACATAAGATGTACAGCTCATACGTCCGCCTAAGTAATTATATTTCTTTTTTTTTTTATCTTTAGTCACTTCCTGTTGTGGTTTTTAGAAAACCTATGGCGTAAGTCAAGCTCTACTGTGATATAAGACTAATAAGTACCATTGATGTTACACAACCCACATGCACTTATTCGAGCCATCTCTGTACCCTGTAAGGCCAAAAAATGTAGCTGAATATTAATTTGTGGTGTTTAAAAACAGAATTGCAACAACGAGTTTATGTGTATGTTAAGTGTTAATTTTTACAGAGTACACTTTAACTTTTAACATGAGATATATGGGTTACTCTGATTATCGTAGGAATTTAATGCATCGGCAGTGTGATTTAGCATATTTCTTTTATCTCAGTTTGAATGTTAAAGACCTATTCCAGTTATTTTCCTTCTTCTGTATTCATTTTCATCAAGAAATCACACGTTAGTAATTAAAATAATTTTAAGAAAATCATTTTTTGGCACTATTTACTTTTGTTTAAGCATCTTTTCCTCATTTTCATCTTCTGTCGCTTATCTGTATTCACCCTTGTTCTTCGCCTGTGTTTATTTCCTTCCATGTTTGAACAGACGCCAGAAACTGAAGATCGTGTTAAAGATTTAACTTACTGATTTTTATTCTTCCTTTCAAAGTTTTTTTCTTTATCCTACTTTTGATATATTTTCCCTTTATATTGAATATTCAACAGTCACATTTTCGAACCTTATTTTAGTATTTTCAAAGAAGGTTCTGCGTATTTAAATAGAACGACTTGATTTATTTCATTGATCTGTATGATGGGGATCATCAGTAGATGTTATGTTTATTAATTATAGATAATTAGACAAGGAGAGCTAGATTTATCAATCCTGAATATCTTGTGATTCACCATTACAGGTAAACATGAAATCTAATCAGAATGTCTCAATTCATCATTTGTACAGATTTCATTCAGATTCAATTAGTACCATTGTGCTACTGAACACCAAATATGGGTAAGACCCGAGATCCTGAAACACTTGAAATTAGTAGACGCACTCTTGTTTTATTGTGCCCTTGAAATAGAATAAGATTGAAAGTTTAAAGAAATTGAGTTCCACAAAAGTTTTATTGGAAACTTTTTTCTTCAGATAAAATCCGACATTTCAGAAGTGTTACCAAAAAAAAAATTCAAATACTGGCTTGAAAGGTATAGGCTGAGTTCACCATGCATCGGGCACACATCTTGCTTCGGACACCTTTAAGCAATAATCTTGCATTTAATCTGCATGTCTCCGTGTTTTAACTTGTTTCTGTCTTAAAGCCGAGGAATAAATTTTTTCAATGATGCCAATTTTTATTATCTTGTCGTGATATAAATACCACAAAAATGGCCATGAAGTGGCGTCATATTTGACATCATCAAAGGGGAATAACCGGAATTTATAATTTTGCAAATTTTTAGAATTCAAGGAAACGAGTCCATCTTGTGTAAATTTTGTTAAAAATTGATAATTCTGTAGAAATTTTCAAGAAATATTTAAAGGTTTTTATTAATTTTCTAAGAGCTTTTTTAATAGTATGTTCATTTCAAACTCCTAGGTCAGTGTCAAAAGGTCAACGTTGTTGGTATCAAGAAAAAGGTCTTGTCACAAGGATTACACATGTGAAGTATGAAAGCCCTAGCACCAATTGTTCAAAAGTTATAGCCAAGGTTAAAGTTTAGTAAAATTTATCAAAACTGGGTCGAACTCCCAGATCAAAAGGTCAAATATGGTGGTGCCCAAAGAAAGATCTTGTCACAAGGAATACACATGTAAAATATGAAAGCCATGGCTTCAACCAATCAAAAGTTCTGGGCAAGGTTAAAGTTTTTGCAGGCAAACAGACAGACAGACAGACGGACAGGGCAAAAACTATATACCCCCGAATCTTCCATACGGGGGCATAAAAATAAAAACTTAGCATACTCAGTAAAAATACAAGTTATCGATATATGAGTACTAGAAGTGGTCTCTATTTCTTCAAATTACAAGATCTGTGATCCCCCGAAACCAAGGGGGCAGTTGCCGTACTACAAGACATTGCAAGGTCTATCTAAGGCAATGTGATGCAACTAAAAGTTTTCCACATCTGTGGATCATTATATAGTCAAGCAACTTAAAACAGAGAGTTAATTTTTAAATTATGCGTAAAAATATTTTTATGTCACTAATTTATAAGCATTTCAGGTATTCTAAAGTCCACTACGATTAAAGTAGGATTATTTTTTAAACCTGAGAAACGATTAAATGACAAATAAGATTAAAGATATTATTGTAATCAGTGTAATATAGAATTAATTCATCTAACTGCTTTCCTCCTTCTATTAGGAAAACATTTTTCGAGGAGTTTGTTTTTAGACGACTCCATAGATAACACAGTTAATACATGAATTTCCAATACCTCTATACACGAGGCATCCGTCTGAAAATTAAATCGGTATAAGAACTACATTTTTAAAAATGAACTTTAGACTATCCTTGGTTCCAACTCTTTAATTTGTTTGGTTCATCATTCATCAAAGAAGTCACGGGACCATCGAGTTCTTTTGATGCGTTCAGAATTTTCCAGTGGCTGATAGGAATGATACAGAGGATTGTCAGGAAGTTCAGCATCATATGTGCCATTTTTTGGCTGATCAAGTCGATTGTCTGGTACTGATTGTCTTCGTCTTAAAAAAAAGAAATTAGAAATACGAGGTTATTTAAAATGCATTGTTTAAAAAAAATCAGAGAGAGAGAGAGAGAGAGAGAGAGAGATACCTAAAGCACCAAATGACTATACAAATGTTGCCTAAGATTATTAAAACAGCAGCGCCGGTGATTCCACATATTATATCTAAGAGAAAGAAGTAAAGAAAAAACACTTAGTTCATGTATACACACACTAAAACATGATAGAAAAGATAAATAATTTTAAAGTGAATATTTTTTTTGCTATATATTTTGTAAGATTTACATCAAGAAGCTCAGAGTTTAAAATAGTTATAAAAATACTTCAATCAATGTAACATTTACACATATACAATTATGTTTTGAAGATATATAATATAATCTTGTAATGTATGGATGCGTACATGTTGACGTTGGATCTGATTTCATGTTGTCATTAGCTTTACCAGCTATCGATGTGGTACTAGGGGATGTTTTAACATTGATCTCCGTTCTGATGTAGTCATTTTGGATGGTGATATCAACTGTTATAGCTTTTGTGGTCAATTAACACAGAATTATTATTTAAAAAGCATTACAATTAATATTACATTTACTTATGTACAATTATCTTTGGAAAATAAATAATAAAATCTGTAATGTCCAGATACCCACATTTGGACGTTAGGTGTGACTTCGTGTTGTCACTATCTGTGCCTGCTTTCGATGTGGTATTGTGGGATTTTTTAAAATTGACATCGGTTTTCAGGTAGTCATTTTGAATGGTGGTATCATCTAGAAGAGCTTTTGTGATCAAGAAACATAGAATTATATTTACCCCCCCCCCCCACCCCCCAAATATTACAATTAATTTTACACTTAAGCATGTACAATTATCTTTGAAAATAATATAATCTGGTAATGTCCAGATACCTACATGTTGACTTTCGATGTGATTTCCTTTTGTCACTAGGTGTGCCAGCTTTCAATGTGGTACTAAGGGATGTTTTAAAATTGACATCCGTTTTCATATAGTCATTTTGGATGGTGATATCAACTGGAAGAGCTTTCGTGATCAAGAAACGTAGAATAAAAATTTTAAGAAAAATATTACATTTTTTTAACATTTACACATGTACAATTATCTTTGAAAGATTTACACATGTACAATTATCTTTGAAAGATAGATAATATAATCTGGTAATGTCCAGATACCCACATGTGGACGTTGGGCGTGATTTCCTGTTGTCTCTAGCTGTGCCAGCTTTCGATGTTGTATATTTGGAGAATGTTTTAAAATTGATCTTCGTTTTCATGTAGTCATTTTGGATAGTGGTATCAACTGTAGGAGATTTCGTTGCATCTGTATTGATGGAGTCATTTCGGGTTATGGTATCGAATGTTAAAGCTTTTGATGCGGTTTGAATATATGATGAATCTGTTTTTAGGTTGTCGTTTTGGATATAAGTATCATGTGTTACAGCCGTGGAGGGATTATTACCGGTAGTTGTATTAACATGGACATCAGCTGCAATTGTTGGTGAACTTGACACCGAGAAAAAATTCCCACAAGTAACAGAAATTCTGCCGGTATACGATTTTTCTGGAATATAAATTCTCTATTTAAATCGATTACCAAGAACTCTCACCTGTGTATCGAAATTCTCCATATACATGTATTTAAAATTTGTTTAAAAGTGCTCATAAAAAGAAATTGCGATATTATAAACACTGAAATTTATTCATGACCCAAACTGCAAACTGAAGGATGACAATAAAAAATTCAATCATAACTGCGAAGTTTAAAATATTATATTCAGATCTAGAGGAAATTGACTGTTTGATGAACATGATGAATAAAAAATGCACAACAGTGAAATACTTGATATAATTGTATAAAAAATTTCGCCTTATATCCACATTCATAGGTTAATTCCTTTCTAAACTGTTTTGTTTATTGTAAAATGCTTAATAAAAAAAAAAACCCAATCAAAATACAAAAAAAAAAAAAAAAAAAAAAAAAAAAAAAAAAAAAAAAAATCAACCCCCCCCAACCCCCCCCCCCCCCCAAAAAAAATCCTCTGTCAGTTATGGAAAACCTCTTCGAATGGCCTGTTCCTACAAAACGCACGCGTTCTAGTTAATTCTGTCTTTGGTGCAAGTATTGAAGATAAATAATTGAATACTGTAGGGATAAAGGAAGGTTTGGAAACTAATTTAGGATTTATAAAAAAAATTAATGGTCGAGGTCTTTTTAGCGAATAAAATTCGTGATAATAAATATGTTTTATTCATTAAAGTCATATGGAGATAACTTTGAATAGATATAAATTTCAGAAATCATATGTCTTTTTACCAAATATCAATCCCCTTTGTGATAATGGATATTCATGAATGTTACTTCATTTGTTTTTATTTTTAATTTAATGCCTTTCAGAACTGTATGTAGTTCCTATTGTTTATTTTAGCGCGCAGTGATAAGGTTCCGTGTGTGTTACACGTGTATAGGGAGTTAAATGTTGTAGATATGTTGTAGAAATGTAAATATAAATTAAATTTGTTTTAACAATTCCTTACAATAAATTTTGACAGCTATGTAATCTGTCTAAAATTGGATACAAATATGTATTTGCAGATTTATTGTATCTGTATAGAAATAATTTGAAGAATACTCAAATTACGAAAGCTAATTTCGTTAATTCGTAAATATTTTAATATATTTACATTCCACATGTATTTTGCTTAGAAAGAAACGGCATTCAAAACATCATAACACGGACAGGGGGTCAAAAGGTTAAAGTATGCGTTTAATTTTGACGTCACAAACGTTGAAAGCCGTTAATGTGCAACGTCATAAGCGAAAATCAAAATTCACGCGCACAGTGAAAAGAAGCTGTTGTGATGGCTCTTCCATTAACTGTAATTTACCCGAAGGATAATACGGGGATTTTGAAATAAAAATTACATTTGCAGTCAAGGCAAGGAGTTTAAAAATGTAAATAAAAGCATTAAATCATTATTTTTTGAAATATATAGCCTCTTCACAGCAACGGTGTGTGCAAACAAATTCTCATAATGCGCTAACGCACGTGACTCAATTTGTTTGCACACACCGTTGCCGTTATGAGACTATATCGTTCCAAGAAGAATGGTTCAATACTTAAATAACAGATATTATAATCCATTAAAACTAACTCATTGCAGTTATTATATCATGTTAAATTCGATATATCGAGATCAACAATTTTATAACAAAATAATTTTGACAAATTTGACAATATGACAATTTATTACAGTCCCTGAAACGTTCTACTTTCCCATTTTTCCGTTCGCTCACCGTTCGTTCACTGTTCGTTCAGCGTGCGTTCACCGTTCGTTCACCGTGCGTTCACCGTTCGCTCTCCGTTCACAGTTTTGCGTTCACCGTTCACCGTGCGCTCGCGTTCACCGTTCACAAAACGTTCAGCGTTCGCTCTTCGTTCCGTTCACTTTGCGTTCACCTTGCGTTCAGCGTTCACCTATCGTTCAGTTTTCATTGTCATTCGGAACTCCGAAGTGAAAGGACTTTTCTTTTTGTAGGTTAGGAGTTACAGGTTTTTTAATGAAATAACTAACATATCGTGTTTGAAGAATCATTATTTCATGGGGAAAAATATCTACGATATATATTTTTATTATTCTAACTTAGCTGTTAGGTTATTTATTAAATTAATCTGGAAAATAAATGTTGTTATAAGCACATTCTGTAGCTATGTAGAACGATGCTGGAATATCAAATTTAACTAAGGGCAACATGCAAATACTTCAAACACTGCAACATTTTGTTGTTTTGTTAAAGACGACAAATCGTTAATGGAGATATAATTATCCAAGTCAAATAATTACGCAACAAAATAACGAAAATATTTATTTCTAACACTTTTTTTCAGTTACTACAGAAAATATGATAGAACTAGTTCTGAGATTATACATAGTACTGCGGATATCGTGTTAATTTATTATCTTTGGAGCGAATTAAATTGATAGTGTGGGTAAAGGAAATATTTATTTAAAATGTAATGCACTACAGAATTTTCTCTACTATAATATGTAAAGTCTATAGTTATAGAGGAAAAAAAAAACTTTCTTCACCGTAACTTTATATGTTTGCCATTCGATATGATTAATACCCCCCCCCCCTTTTCCCCCTAAATCGGTTACTTAGTCAGTATTGTATTTCCAGAATATTTTAATTAACATTTTAGAACAAAAATTTCAGTCTCAAAACAAACATACATCTAAAAAAGTCAGAAAACAATAGTAGTTCAAAATGTACGCGTGTCGGCGGTGGTATTTGGAATTGGCAGAGAGTATGTTTCAAATTCAAGTGTTAATGCCCAATGTATTTTATTCAATTATTATTCAAATGTTGGAATCAAATCTAGAAATGATAAAAATAAATGTTATAACTTGTTGGAAATACTCGCACTTCGTCTTCGATGTGACGAAACTTTCACACCTGCACAGTATCGAATGACTTTGATTGACAGGACAAGCACGTGGACTTCGTGTGAACTTGAAGCAGGAAAATAAAAACGAGTATGACTGTCAAACAAATGGATATGATTTGTTGATAAAAAAAAGTTACTTTCACTGTCTGATATATTTAGGAAAAAATTCAGAGTTTTTGTTTGATATAGTACAAACATTTAGTGAAGCCTGAAATGGGGGGGGGGGGGGGGTTGGGGGGGTTGGCTAAAACGGAATATTTCTCTCTCTCTCTCTCTCTCTCTCTCTCTCATTTGTCTGATTAACAAAAACTATAACAGCCTATTACTTGAATATCAAGCTCTGAAAATTGAATTTATAACAAATAATATGAATATTTATCTTTGTATTATCTTGTCCGAGTATAATCACGGCCATCTACAGATAAATGTAGAAGTCTGCTCAATAAACATGGCCGTAGGAACCGGGGGGGGGGCAAGGGGGGCCGTGCCCCCTCCCTCCCCAATAATTTTGCCGATATATAGATGACTATAGTAAACATAGATACTATATGCTTGTGCCCCCCGCAATAAAAAGTCTGATGACCTTTTTTTTTTCGCTTGTCAGGAAATTTTAGGTAGTGCCCCATCAACTATCAACTGAAAATGTATGGCTGTGCCCCCCCCTCCACCCCCCCCCCCTCCAAACCGAATTTGCTTCCTACGGGCCTGAATAAATCATCATGAAAAATAGAAACGACACATAATATATTATTGCATTAAAAATTCAAATACGAGCGTATAAATGCAAAACGTCCACTGACCTTTGTAATTAATTTTTTTTCTTTATTTTACACGAAATCGCTTTAACACGGGGATATATGAATGGATGTTACAACCACTTTAATTCATTTTATAAGTCAGAAGTTTTCTCTGATTTGTTATCAAATAAGAATAAACATTTTTATTTTCCAACTAAAAAAAATATCTCTTATACTTCAGCGTTCGGCAACAATTGCAATGTTTTAATGCGATAAAAATCGTGTGATTAAAAACTTTATGTGCATGCATCGTCTTTCTCAGGTTAATTTTGGAGAATTTATTTTATTGACTTATTTATTCATTCATTTATTGGTTTACTTATTTATTATTGATTTATTTATTTTTTTGCACCTGACATTATAAAACAATAAAATAGTTTCAATGCAAGGAAAAGATCAGAGGCATTCCATATGTATCGTTCATCTTGCGTTCACCGTTCGTTCACCGTTCACTTTGCGTTCGCGTTTGCGCTCCGTTCGCGTCCTGCTTTCGCTCACCGTTCACCGTTCACACATCGTTCACCAAGTTGCGTTCAGCGTTCACACATCGTTCACTCACCGTTCGCTCTGCGTTCGTTCAGCGTTCGTTCACCGTTCGTTCAGCGTTCGCTCACCGTTCAAGTGGGAAAGTAGAACGTTTCAGGGACTGTATATCAAACTCAAATCTAAAAACCAAAGGAAGTCAAAGGAGATTATTTTTATAAATAGAAGTCGAGATATAACACAGATTTTTTTTTACTCTGGGATGTATTTAAAGCAGTTATTTTCATAACAGTTCTGCATTATGTAGTAGCTCGAAATCACTTTACAAACCTTCAAAAATCTTTATTTCTTGATAAATCCCTGCATTTGTAAAGTCGATATATTCAGGTCTCATAACAAGGGTACTGTTTTTGGAAACACTGAGTGTAGTAGACTTCCTTCTGCTCCCACCTCTACATGACAGTTTCAACACTTTACTGTCATTTTTCATATAAAAAATATGGATTTCCGATGAGCATTCATTAGATTTAACAGAACTGTGGCGTGTAGAGGTTAATTGTAAAATCCCTGAAAAATGAGTCTTTATGATACACTTGCATCGTGAATTAATTTCTTGATAATTTACTCTGATAAGAGATCCATCTCTGGTCTGGTCATCACAATTTGTTATATCAACAGTTTCCAGAGCTAAAAAAGAAACATGTTAAAAACTTGTCTTATTAAAGAAAACGATGTTATAATTTATATATGTACACACTTGTTTCTTTGAATTAGGAACAGGGACCTATGCATTGATTTTCTATAAAATTTTACTTTAAGAAAGCAAGAAATTAAATAATAAGAATAATGGATCTCATTTCGTCTCTTTTCAATTACCTTTACTTATAATCTGAATGTTTTTTGCTTTGGAACAAACGATCCGTATTTTCAAAACAAAACACTTCAGGTGTATGAACTAGGATAAAATACATATATGTGCAATTGTCTCCAATACGTAAGCCTCGGCTCGATTTTTCTTTAAGCATATCTTTAAAAGTTATCTCTTTGTATATATAAGAACATAAAAAGGTGAAAAATGTGAAGATAAGAACAGTGATCGATCTCACGAAATTTACAAACAATTCTGTGAAGAGGGCATAAGACAATGTTCCCCGGAAATTTCAGAGGTGGAATCAGGTACCTGTGAGAAGTAAGCATCCTCTGTTGACGAGGCACACCCGCCGTGATCCCAGTGTATTGATCAAGTAGACGGAACATTCAAATGTCAAATGTGGTATAAAAACAAGAGCCTAACAATTGGTATGAAACACATCAGCCATAATTAATACTACCTAATGATTAGCTTTATTTGTTATTAAATTAAGGCCATTGTAACGACCATAGAGTTTTCGAAATGATGATTTTAAACGAGGTTGTTGAAATCCCTGTTACATCAACGTATCTGTAAGTAGCTTGCCTCGGTTTAAAATTGATCGTTCTCAGAACATGCTGTTCAGTTGCAACTAAGCTGGGAAATGGAAACCCAATATGCAGGTGATAGTTGAAAATTACTACACAAATAAAAAAAATATGACGATGGAGAACTGAAGAAAATAGAAATAAAGTTTTTGACCTATCTATTTTGACTTATAGTACATACGTTATTAATGACTATATTTACGTAAAAAAAAATAATAGAAGAATACCTACTTTTAGTACATTTACAATTTTTCTTTCAGGATTTTCAATATCAATAGATTACTTTAAACGTCCATTGATGGAGTAAAGTAAACATGACTTTTATTTAAGAAAATCAATATAGATAAAACATCGACAACGTTTATTGCTAAATCATTTTGCATGGTAATCCAACTTATACTCTTAGTTCCCTTTCTAAGGAAAAAATTCTTCAAAATCATATGTCAGTTTTGAATATTTCTAATATTCCAAACAACAAAAATGAATTTGAATAACCATATTTATATTGGATTCCTAAACTTCATAAAACCTTTACAAACAAAGATACATAGCGGGTTCCAGTAAATGTTCAAACAAGCCTCTTTCTTTACTCCTCACTAAGATATTAACAGTGGTGAAGGAGAAACTTCAAGAGAACTGTGCAACAATATATTCGAGAAGATGTGTAAATCAGATATGGATACTTGAAAATTCCAAGGAACTTTTGGAAAATTTGAAATCACAAGATTTTACCAAAATCAACAGCTTAAAAACTTACGACCTCTCTACTTTATACACAACCATTCCCCACTATAAATTAAAGTCCAGGCTTTTTGATATAATTGACAGCTGCTTTTTCAATAAAAATGGAACTCGTAAATAAACTTACCTTGTCATTGGTCATTTGCAAAATTATTTTGTTAAAAAACATTCTGATTGTACATACTCTGAAGTTGACATTAAAAAGATTCTTGAGTTTCTGATTGACAATATCTATGTGGTTTTTGGAGACCAGGTCTTCCAACAATCTATTGGAATTCCCATGGGTACCAATTGCGCCCCGTTATTAGCAGATCTTTTTTTTGTATTCAAATGAAGCAGAATTTGTCCAAAATCTTGTACGTGAAAAGAAGAAAACACTTGCTGTGGCCTTCAACTAGACATTTAGATATATCGACGATGTATTGTCAATTAACAATGGCTATGTCCATTCTTATGTCGATACGATATATCCAGGTGAACTTGAGATAAAAGATACCACAGAGTCTGACACATCTGTTTCGTATTTGGATATTTAACTTGAAAAAGACGTTAATGGTAATCTAACAACCAAGCTTTATGATAAACGTGATGACTTTTTTTTTTCAATCGTCAACTTCCCTTACTTATGCAGCAATATACCTTCATCACCTGCATACGGGGTATATATCTCTCAGTTGATTCGATCGCAAGAGCATGCTCTACGTATGCACAGTTTCTAAAACGAGGTAAATTATTGACAAACAAGTTGATGAAACAAGAATATCAGCTGTCTCGTTTAAAGTCATCATGTCGTAAGTTCTCTGGTCGATACAATGACCTTGTCAGCAAATACAATTTATCATTGAGTCAAATGCTGACTGACGTTTTAATACTAATTGTTAGGCCATTATTTACACACTGAATTGTCGACGGATTTTTCCGTTATTTCCCGATCATGACAAGGAGCACACGGCGGGTGTGACCGGTCGGCAGGGGATGCTCACTCCTCCATGGCACCTGATCCCACCTCTGATGTTTAGAGGTCCGTGTTTGCTCTGCTCCTATTTTGTATTGTTTTATGGGCTTTTGAGCTTGAATACTGTTCGTTATCTCTATATATTTCATAGTACATGTATACTGGAATATACATTCAATGATTAAATTAAATAAAATAGCGAAGCAAATAGATAAATAAAGACTGAAACAGAAATTGTTATTTCATAACATAAGAACATGCTTAGTTTTAAAAATAGCTAATGAGACTCACCAGCTATTTCTCCTGCGCTACACGACAACAAGAAGTGGACGATCGTGTAGATTACTTGAAGCATCAAAGAGAAGTTGATGTACATAAACACAATCTCCATATTTTTCTCCAGATCCTTTAGACATGGTATTTATTCCCATTCTTTTTTAACCATAGTATCCTTCCTTGTAGTAATCCATATATTGCAGATCAATGCTGATTCACAATTGTAATGACATTCAATTAAGTTAATTTTTGATGTTTTTTGTAAGATCTTTCTTAGTCATTTTCATCTATCATAATTGATGGACTTTTCACCCTCTTGTAAATCCAAAATTATGTATAATAAATAAGGAAACTGCTGTTGTAAACTTTTTTCATACACAAGCGTGTGTATAAGTGTTTTAGTGTACATCGTATGTAACAAATCAAATTACAGTGGCTTATTGTTAATCCGGACACCTTCGGATAAATCCGGATAAGTCTGGATAAAAGGTAAACACGGGAAATGAAATCTACATGTTTAATACAATAAAACGAGGAAAATAAACAAAGGTCAAACAATTGTAATTCAATTTAGAAGTGTTACAGCAAGAAGTAAACATACGAGCTCATTTTAAATTTCTTGAAGATAGTATAACGAAGATTGGCTTAGTCCACGACCAACCCTCGTATTTAGTATCAAATCTTTCTTAAAACCATTGCTGGAAAAAAAATTATATGACCCGTTTACGTGGAGTATGTTTTATTCTGCTGTAGCTGCATCAGTTTATTCCTTGCATCCTTTTGCAGCTTATTCCTTTATCCTTTAAAAATGATATTATTGAATTAAAAAAAAATATTAAAAATGTACAAGTTTTTTATGGGACAATCCTTGTACTAGTAGAAGTACATGTTGACTTAGAATTCTCCGTTCATTCAAAATATGTATGTCGAAGTATATTCAGCTGGAGGTAATCTAATTATGAATGAAAATATAAACATTTATAATATAATAAACATACTAGAAAATTTGTCTTCAAGTATATCATCACCATTGTCACGTGTAAGAAAAACTCCTTTTTTTGTATCATAATGTTTATAATTTACATCAAATTAGTGTTATTAACATTATAACTCAAATAAATACAATTTAATTATTTTGCTGCGTTTAAGTTTGTAAAACCCTGCATGGCAGTATTTTCGTTTGCTTAAGGTGAAGATCTCACCAAAAGGTAACGATGATTTATGTGAAACTGATGTCAATTCCAATATTTCATCTAACAAAAGGCACTTAAAGATAAGCGAAAGCAAGTAAGTATCGCTGTGTATCCAATTTGAAAGTAATTAAAATCTTTTGTTATTGTTTATATGATCATTAAGTAACACAATCCACGTTATACTTACGTATAGTATGTAAGAAAGCTATGGAGAATATTTTGTCTTAGCAGCTCTTCTATTAAAACAGACGTGTGCAAGTAAGTTTTGTTATACCTTTAAAAATTGTTTCCTATAGCTATATAATTCTATACTAAAAAAAGTCTAACATTTCCAATGTTTTACTGAGCGGTCATAAAGAAATCGATGTTTGACCGCAGAGCGAGATATTGGACCCGTCGATGAGATGTTGGACCGCTTACGTCACAGTGTAGGCGGGGTCAGCTGTATCTTATTCGCATTTGTTAGAGTTCGACAGAACTTTACGGAACTGACCAAGTTTAAAATGCAATGCGGGTAAACAACATTTACATCATGTTATGTCAAAATAAAAAGTAAAAGCCTTAGGTATAACAAAACATTTATTGACTGTGTTCTCGGGCAAATGAGTTTTGTCGATCCCTCGAACCAAACAGTTTGCCTTCGGCCTAACGGCCTCAGACAAACAGTTTGGTTCTTGGGTCCGACAAAACGCATGCTGCCCTCCAACCCAGTCAATAAATGTATAATATTTGCTGGTGCAAGATAAGGGTGGCTTTTTATCTAAACTGGCAGACAAATTATCATCTCTCTCTTCAAACAATGTTAGCAAAAATAAGATACACAACCTAGAGACAAAATAAATATCAAGGTGTCAGCATACTTATGACATGAATTCATAAGTTATCAAAAAGAAACTATTTATATCATGAAGTTCTCGTTTAATTTACACTAGCATCGATTAAAACATGCTGTCAATATTATATTTTTAATGAAAGATATAAGGAATCATGATAATGTTCAAGTATATTTGTTCTTGGTCTAAATAATTATGCTTAATTTTGAATTTAAATACTCGTGTGTCAGAACCAAAAAGAAATTAATTAAAATAAATACGTAAATTCTATATAAGTTTTAACGAATAAATATCAAATGAAACATTGGATATATTATGCATAAATAAATAAAATTGAAGCTTGAAGAATTCTGAGAAATGAAGTCCCAGTATACATATCAAAATTGATTACCTGAAAAGAGAGTACTTAGAAAATGCATACTTACGAAAACATTCTATCAGAAACCAGAAGTGCTTCTTTTTGCTATCACTTATTCTAACGCATCTGCATTGTTACCACAAGTTGCTGTGGATATAAGGAAAGGGAGAGAAACTCAATATTCTTCATCTGATGTTTGGCCGTCACGCACTCAGTGACAGTGAGCCTTATGGATTGATAAGCTAGACGAAATACACCGTAGTCAAAATTAGGTATAAAGGCAATTACTTAACAAAGGGTATGAATCATCTCAGACCAAAAAACGAACCAACAATAGGATATATTTACATTCAGTATAATTTTCTTTATGAAATCCATTGGAAATCTACAAAATTCAATACCCTATAACACACACGAAACCTTGCTACTGCGCGGGAGAATACACTGCAGGAACTTCAAACATCCTGTTTGTCATATACAATGTAGTTAGTTTTTACTGTAAATAAGTTATTATACGCGACATTTTTTACCCCCGAAACATCAATGAAAATTGGTCCCCGATTTTTCCTTTCTTATAAACTTTTCAAGGTCTTTCATTTCTAAAAATTACAAAATTTGTAATGGTTACACATGTTCATTGGAACAACGACTATAACGGCGACCTGTGGTAAATATAATCGCTTTAAAGTCGTCCTTTTGAACTATACTAACATCATCTGTAATGATGTGTCCTTCTGGACTATAGTTGAAAGACGTAGAAGAACATGAACACTTACGAGGATTTCGCTTAAAATGAACCCATCAACTGTGGGAAGGAGTTTCAACATTGTGACCTTATTCGTACTCAAGAAAATGTGTAGAAATTCCCTCTATCTTATATTCTCAAATACAGAACATTTCAAAGGAATACAATATGTAAACTATGATTATTTATGATAATTAAACGCATTCATTCCCTAACAAAAAATGACTAGAGTTTCAAAGTTTTCACTAAAAATGTATAAAGTAAATCAAAGTTTGAACTTTTATAAATCGAAATATTTTTATTATGGATATCAGATCGTATTTCAAAATTAATAAAATTCCTACAAGCAATTTTCTTACATTACATGTAAAAGAAAATATTACTTGTATATTTGCATCTAATTTAAAAACTTTACATCCCTGTTATGTATTTTGAGAAATATTAAGGCTCTTAATATTGAAAAATGTTCTAGAGTCAATTAAAGTTTCATGGTAAATCAAAGTATCAAAGTATTTACTACAGTTAACTAAAGTAAATTATAGTTAAATATAGTATTTTTACGGTTGCTTCTTCACTGAGGATTTCTGTATCTGGTCGATATAATTCAAAGAAGCAAATATCCTCTTTTTTACAATTCGACGAAACTCATTTTTTTTATCGGTCTTTATGCTTAAAATATATGTGAAAAAATTATGCGCAACGAAAAGACAAATGAATAACTATTGCATGTTTGTTAACTAACACCATACTTTCTTATGTTTACATATCATTTAGTTTTTTTAACAATTAAGATAACATTTAAGGTTTAATTTTTCAATGGGATGAACTTGGGCGAAATTTGACATCTCATTAGTAAGATGTTTATGTATTATGTCAACTTGCAAAACTGTAAATTCATGTTGAAAAGTTTCTTCAATATGTTGATATGCAAATTAACAATGTTGATATGCGAATTTAAAGTATTTCATTATTATAAAACATTGCAATTTGCAAAATATTTTTCTAGTTTTTGTGATGAGTTAAAACATAGTGAAGTTTATATCTATGTTTATTACTGCTTGTGAAAGGGAAATTCCCATCCCCGAGTTTAACTATCAATTAATGGCATTATCATATGCATAAAACAAAAGAGAAATGCAGCGCTAGCAGTCTAATAAACGCATATTTTTGCTTTATCCCCTATTGGGGTGTACTTTTTTTTGATTTTATAATTTTGTTTAATAAATATTATTGAAGAAATTTTTGACGTTTGATTACAATTTGAATATGATAATTATTGCTCAGCAAAATTGATAAAAAGAATAGTTTTGATAGTGTACAGTACTTATATTTACAAAATCATGAAGGGATTGATTATAGATCAAGACTAATAAATAGCATGAAACTTAAATTTCCCGTAAATATTCATTAAAATTCTTTAATTTTTCGTTAATTGAAAAACTGTCACAAATTTTCCGCAAAAAAAAAAAAAAAAAAAAAAAAAAAAAAAAAAAAAAAAAAAAAATAAAACAAAAAAAAAAAAAAACGTTGAAGTACATCATTTGAGCAACCCTACTCTTATTTTTCATATTTACATATAAAACGTCACATGTTGCTGACCATCTGAGCCATAAAAAAAATGTTTTGTAAAAAATATAAATTATTCGACGTAAAAGGTTTATGCAAAAAAATATTTACACACACTGGTACTCTTAATTTTTAAAAGAAACACACACCAGTACTCTTAATTTTTAAAAGATTTTTCTAAATCAAAAGTTTATTAGAACATGACTGTTCAACCAAAATTTATTTTCTGTATATCACATTTTCCCTTAAAATCCCTCGTTTATACCTGAACTAAGGAGTACTACAAGTGTTGTTTCTAATCCCCAAAAATGTGTTTATGTAAAGTTTTAATATTCACAAAAATATTAAAGTATGATGGTAAATCAAAATAGGCATAAAATATTATACTAAATTAATATAATCTAGTATGTACTATAATGATTAATAACAATATCTGGTATTTTATTATAATAAAATCAATGTACAATGATTCTTTTTGTTAGAACACATCCTGATACTTCAAAAATATTTATGAATTAAATATTAACTGTTCTAATGTTTCAGTTTCAAGTTCAAATCATTTGATTTCAACTTCAGCGCATGTAAAATTTACCGATATTTTTTCATTGTGTTTGATGAAACTTTGGCGTCGAAATGATCTACCTCCATGTAGTCAAGACCATCTTGATTCAATTTTCGAACAGGAATCTGTAAAATATCTTTCTAGGACTTGTTTACTTGAGCATAAACTACATCGCCTGTAACACCTGAGGATTTATTCTTAGTTTTTTCAGGAATTGCATACACAGGAAACTCAGGCACATCTGTTACTTTGCTTTTAGTCGGCTTAGCATAAACAACTGGTTCTTGGTCAACACTCCCTTTCACGGATGACTGAAGACCTGCTTGTGAATCCTGAACTGAAGAATATCCTACTTCGGTAAAAGATTGATTGGAATGGTATAAGGGATTACCTGTTAAATTTCGATCATATACGTAATCCTTACCACGATCAGTAGTTAATTCTGTCTTTGGTGGTATATCCCTTTTTCTCTTGTTTCTCTTCCTTGAAAGGGAATATATTTCTCAAGGTTTATTGAATGAAAATACATATTAAGGAAAACAACTTCAGAATAGATACAAAATAAATATAAAATACATACCAAATCGATAATGCTAATACGATACTTGTTAGACCAATGAATATTAGTCCGACACACGTGGAACTAACTACTATTATGTCTGAAATGTAAAACAAAATGCAAATATATTAAAACAATCATCATATTGTCAAAATATTTTATTCATGTTGCACTATCATTCATGAATAAAAATGAATAACACTGAACACAACAAGGAATTGGTAAGTGAAAATATAAAAGAAAAAAAAAATGTGCAATTAACGTTGGGAAACAAACAAGAAGTGTATTTGAAAAGAGCAATGATGGAAAGTTAATCATGAATGCACGTGTTGAGCAAACAGAGTTCGAATTGTGATCGAACAATATATGCACGGTTAAGAAAATACAATACACCACTCTATTATGTATCTCTTTATAACTGCTAAAAACGCACTATTAGATTTTTCTTCATCTGAGACTAAAGTATATATTTAGAAATTTGGCTTCATCCCTCGCAAGAAGAAGTGTCATAATTGAAGACGATTGTTCCTAGATGGCCCAAGTGAATACAAAAAATTTCGTACGTTTTTAGACACCCAATTATAGAGTCTGTGATTTATTTTTATTTAATTGAAATGCTGCCGAGAATTTTCTGCAGAATTTGAACACCAAATTAGATATCATTGCAGGAGATTTTTTTCTCTTGTGTCCATTCGCTAATTTGAAAACAGCCCAATTTTTATCAACCGCGCCCGTCAACTTGACAGAGCAACGAAACCTTTGAAGAACCATTTGAGCATCCTACTCTTTTATATTTATGAAAGGTCACAAAAAGTTCAGTAGATGACCACTTAAGTGAAATGAATTGTTTTGTAAAGAATATGAATTATTTGATGCAGAATGTTCATGTACTAAAAAAAAATTTAAAAAAAAATATATTTTACACACTTTGTTCCCTTTAATTTTGAAAAAGGGCTTCCTAAATTTAACAAGTTAATTTGACAACGCCCATTCAATTTTTCCTGTATATCAATTTTTTTTCTTTACAAAACCGTTGTTTATACCTGAACAAGGAGGTACTATTAGAGGGTATAACTTGTATAAGTAAACTCACGGTTAAATGAATACAATGTACGATTCTATCCTCTGTTTATTTACAACTGTTAGAAACGCACTATTTGATTTTTCCATCCTTTCTTGATTTTAAATATAACACTTTAAAGGCAGAAATTTTAAGCACTGCCTTCGAAAATACTTGGTCTGTGTACCCCTGTCAATCAAGTGCATTAAGGTACATCATTGGGTGCTAGAACTTGATTGACATTTACTTACTAGTCCCTGTGTATACCCTGTGCATCTTGTTTGGCACTTGTGGTGACCTTCAAATTAACTTTTGATCCTTTGATATTTACCGCATATGGTGTGAACACTAAAAAAGCTGTATCACTATGAAATTTTTAACTTGATAATATATATACATACCTTTTATATTTGAAATAGTTACGATATTCTTTATGATAATTATATATCATAATTTGGTATAATAAATTTTTTTTTCAAAGCTCAATAAATACTTTGAATAATAATATTTTTTTAACATGTGCGGACGCTTTGACACACATTCAAATACAAATTTAATTGATATACTAGTAAATTATTGACATGAAACTGTATTTACAACCTTTTTCTTTTAATTAAAAATCATCTCAAAATCCCAACTCAGGTAAAGTTTGACTTTACAAACAACCACAGGTAGACTGCTAGCCCTCCAGGCATCCACACCTGTACAAAATAAGCCCCTCCCTCACCTGGAATTTACCACCCGGTAAAAATCTTTGCCTTTAAGCATATATTTAGGATTTGGTTACACCCCTTGCATGAAAAGGGCGGTAAATGGCCCAGGTGAACAGGTAACATTTGGATATCTAAATATTTCTACGAGTTTGGTCTTTTTCGCAATAGCATAAATGTTTTCTGCTTAAATCAATATTTAAAAAAGTTTTTCATTGTCTAGTTCAACACAGTTAAAATTAAACTTCACAGGAAATATTAACAATACACATATACATAAGTATATTAAAGTATACACATATACATAAATCTCTAATTTCAATATAAAAAAGAGTAATTTGATTTCTATCTAAGAGCCTATGGCAAGGTGACAAAAATCATAGAACTGTGTGGAGAAAAAGGATACACAACGTCCAACTTAAACTGCGGGAGATTTTTTATCAACTTGTTTTTCATTTCATGAAATTTAAAGCAAATATTTTAACGAGCATTCAATTTTGACATCATTAGCAATTTTTTTGCGATAGCCAAACGTGAATTTATTTCATATCAGTGGGTAATATCCATCTCTCTTTTCATAAAAATCCGTAAATTTAGTTCATGCTAATAATATTTACAACTTTTAAGAATAAATCAATACATTTTCTCCTCGCGAAAAATTCATTTATACGTTACTTTAATGTTTGCTTTTCGTCCTTTGTCAAATGCCGCAAAACGTCAAAATTCGGTAAGAAATGCAACGTGAATGGTAATAAAACATAGTATATGATATGAAAAGGCCTTGGAATACATAGTGTTTGATAAAAAAATCATTGAGAACGATTGTCAGAGCAAACACTATATATTGTGTAGTGGAATGTTTTAGATGTTATAGGTAATAATTCATCTATTCAGCTAGATGCAAAATTTAAGCTATAAATAAAAAGGAGAACGATAGTTTATATTACTCACATTTTGAATTATTTTCATCAGGTTTAGACGTTAATGTCGTGCTTAGTGTGTTGTTTCTATCCCCTTCTGTTGTGAATTCGTATGCCACTTCTGTGGATGTAAACATCGATTTTGTTGTATTTCTACACATGACTTTCATATTTCCTTTCTTTATACCTTCTTAGTGAAAAATAAAAAAAAAACAAATATACTAACGGAATGAACCATTGAGTATACTAAATCTGTTTATAAATTTATAAACTAAATATGTTGCATTATGTATATCACTATTTCATATTATGCATTTTCGTTCAGTTCAAACATCAATCACGAATTATGTCCATTATGGTTGATACGAAATTCCACTCAAAATAATTTTACAAGTTGTATGGCTGTTATTTGCAACAATGCATTCTTCACTCAGACGACGCATTGAACAAATCAGGTTAAGCAGAAATGCCTTGGGATTCTTTCGCCAAATGAGGAATAAAGAGCGACACAATGTTTCCAGCGTAATAGGGGGGTTGACTTTTGATGTAGACGTTGTTCCATTGCATCACAAACATGTTCTATAGGCGATAAATCCGGCGACTTCACAAGCTATTGTAGCACATTCACGTTTTTCAGCGGTAGATAGTCACACAACGCATGCAATGGGCGGTGGTGCATTGTTCTGCTGCAGAATGATGTTACGCTACTTGTCATTAATGACAACTATCAACAAAGGGGTCCTTCAGCGTGTTGTAATTCCACCCTAGACAATAACGCTCCCTCCACCCGATTGGCTGTGCTGAATAATGCAGGCGTCAATGTAGCATTTTCTGGCACGACAGATAGCCCAAACACGACCGTCACTGTTGTCGAGATCAAATCTCGATTCGTCCGTAAACAGAACATCCGCCCAAACTCTGTAATTGAAACGACGATGCCTGCTACACCACGCTAACCTCGCAAAACGGTGGCGCGAGAACAGAACTGAATGTAGAGCAGGACGCCGAGGACGGCTGTTGGCCTCTCGCAATCTGTTCCTTACGGTACGAGGACTTATCCATCGATGCCCAGTCATGCTTCTAGCAGTCAACGAAGCTAATTCGAATCGATTACGCAAATGTGACTTCGTATATATATAAATATTGCCGGTGTGATGTCACACGCGGTCAGCTTGATCGCTGGGGGTCCCGAATGGTGCAAGTTTGCTAATATCGTCTCCATAGAACATTTACAGTGTAAATACGAACTCCAAATTGACTTGCCATATTGCCTAGAAATATGCCTGGTTCCAGAATCCCTTAAACACGCACACATTTTCAATCATACGAGGCATATCTAGGTCAAAATGTTATTCCCAAAATAATGTTTTTCTGTTTCAATACATTGAATACTGTCAAAGAATGCAAGAAATTCTAATCGATTACTAAACATGCGTCGCTTAGCTTCAAAACTCAAAAAGTGCTGTGGCCATCAAGGTGAAACGAACGCGATATTTCACAACTTGAGTGCTCAAATATGTGTTTAATATATTCTGACAGGAAAAACAAACGCAGGGCAAACTTTTTAGGTGAAATAAGGCTATATTTTTTCAGACGTATTTTTCGGTATTCCTTTCTAACATTAAATTTCATCTTTAATAAACATGTAATCAAAACCTCATTTGGTTTTCCCCAGTAATTCATGAGTTATTGAAACTCATATGACGGTACCCCCAAAAGTAAAAATTGAAAACACATGTCCCCCTCGCGCATCTGTCATAGCCTTGATTCTCCCATGCAAGGAGTTCATCAGTGTGTTTATCCTTCTATATTATTTAACCCTTCTGACAAGGCAGCCCTAAGTTGATTGAGACCAGCTTGGGCATTATGAACCCTAACGTCTCCACGTAGTCCCAAAGATATTCGATGTGGAAAAGATGGACTTTACGGAGACCAGTTAAGTGGATGAATGTGATAGTATGCAAGAAAGTCGTCAAACCCTGGCAGCATTAGGACGGGGGTTAACATACCGAAAAAAAATAGGCAAACGACGCACGAGTGCGCGAGTGAGAAGAACACCACGTAAAGAGCCCACAAACCAAAATCGCGCTATCGATTTCCTTCAGTTTTTGGGTGAATATAACGACTATTATAGCCTACTGTAATAAAAGCAGTTTTAGGGTAATGTGATGGGGATTATACAGGTGACAGGATGAATAGCCCGATGTTGAAGTGGCGCTGTTACGCGTCAACGTTTTCGCCCTGGTTGGTTGGAAACCTTTCTAGGCCCTCTTTGACGACGGATAAGACGTTCTATGGTAGAAAAATTCACAACAAACTGCACAGAAACATGTTGTTGCCCTTGTCCCTACTTAGGCAATGCAATAGCCAGACCCCATGGAACTTTTGTCAACTGTACCATGATTGCAAGAAATGCAAATCGTCTGTAAATACCTAAAAAAAAAAAAAAAAAAAAAAAAAAAAAAAAAAAAAAAAGATCTGTATAACTTAAGTGCAGCAAGTGGTACTGAGAGATGTGTTGAAAAACGTGTCGTCATCAACATGCACGTGTTTTCGGCATTTGACCACTTTCCTTACGTGACGTCATACATTTCACGTTTGAGTAATTCTGAACACAGATTTTTATTCTCAGTAACCAAGATATCTCTCTGACCAATTTTCATAATTTTCGGTTAAGCAGAAAAAAAATCGCATATAATGTTACCCT
Source organism: Saccostrea echinata (assembly GCF_033153115.1). Taxonomy (NCBI): domain Eukaryota; kingdom Metazoa; phylum Mollusca; class Bivalvia; order Ostreida; family Ostreidae; genus Saccostrea; species Saccostrea echinata. Next base: position 90,261 of record NW_026889848.1, read on the forward strand.
GCGTTTCTTTTTCCTTTCAGTATATTAAATTATGGCATTAAATCGATACAGCGAACAAAGAGTACTTTTAATGTTTCTTTTTTTTTTTTATCTAACTTTTAAGTATATGCACTTTCTATTTGCGGCTAGATATATATGATAGGAACAAATTTATCTTTAAATTTTTAGAAGCAGGCGTAAAAAGAACAAGATATGTTTGTGGACAACTGATGAACCTGTATGGCAACTCATGGCTAAAGTTTATTTTTCAAAGGTGAGTAAAACCCCAATGTAAATGTCCTGATATAAAAAATAATGGCATCCAAACAAAGAGGTTGCAAAAGAAATATACAAGCATCAACCATTCAGTAGTTATGATAAGTTATGTTGGTTTGATCTTTCAAGGGTAGGTCAAACTCCAAGGTCAAGGGCATGAGGTCATAATGTTGGTACCCAAAGAATGAAATGTCATATGAAATATGAAAGCTCTAGCTCCAACTGTTTAAAACTTTTGGGCCAGGTTAAAGTTTTTGTCAACAGATGAACAGATAATAAGCTAGAAGTAGAGGACACAAAATATATGCTCAGACTCTCGGATTATAGGGACATTAAAATAAACTTTTATCATGGAAGTCAATTACAATGCATACATGTATATAACATTGAACAAGTTGTAGAACGATACTGTTTTAAACGTCTTAAGATAGATATTGCCAGTTAAATATACAACGAAAATCTTAATGTGCATCCTTTAAAATCTTCCCTGATTTGATTGAATAGAAAAGAATATTGCTAATCGTCTGTAAAACATTAATCACTCGCAGGATTCAAATAGTTGCACATGTTGTACATGTAAGTAGTAGTATCCCCTTATGTATTTTTCAATCTGCAATTTCCCAAATATTTGGTTTTAAAATCACTCAGGATATGTCTCAGTTGAAATTCTAAGAGTATATAGAGCACATACACCACCCAAAGGAGAAGGGAAATACATTCCCAGGGGTAACCTATATTGTAAGATTGGCAGTTATGGGATTTTCCAATCGTTATCATTCAACATAAAAACTGATCGCAGTATTGTTTATTGATACAATATATACATGTTTGGACCCTACAAAAAGAAATCTTTACACAAGTAAAATTGAAAAATTATGTTCGACAAATGTCGAACACATGTTGCAATTCTATCTGTGTACCGTTTTTGAATGCGTGGTCAGATTAAAATTAAGATTTTTTACTTATGTCTATACTTTATTATATTTTATTAATCAAATATGCATTGATTGACTTCCGACAGATGCATTCTATCATATCAGACTTTTCAGTGTCTGGATGAATAATAATATATATTTTCTCGAAGAAGTTTCTTCTGAAGGAACTAATTTTCCTGAATGATCCACTTTCGCAATGATGCTATATAATTGGAATACACATGCAAACCTTCACCTGTATATCGAAACGTCTCTATATGAGAGAAAATTTCTCCAAATTTCGGCGTAAAACATCATACAATCAATTAATCAATCACATGCACACCATACAGGTACGTTTGTGAATTAAATTTGGCGTTTGACCCATATTATCTGGATAAGTGATTTAATGAAGATGTGTATAAAAGGGATCCGTTTCCAAATCTTTGTTTCATCTATATCTGGAAATCTTATGAGATTGTTGGTTGTGTGTAAGTCTTTTCCAAAGTAACTATAGCTCGTACTTGACAAACTTTGCATCCTTGTTGCATCTTTAGGTTTATTATATATGATATGTTTTGGTTGCTGCATATACCCTGTGTTATCTTGGTGAGTTACAAGATTGAATGCTTTTGATTTTCTTTTAGCAGCAATGAAAAATATCTTGTACACAAAAAATGCAAGAATATTTAAGAACCCTCTATACACTGCACACTTAAGAGTTCTAATTCTAGGGTATGATCGACAAGTGCATGATCGTACATATCTAGCATGTGTTGTTTACTTGCTGAATACATCAAAGCCAACCCCGAGGCATTAGCAAAACAGATCTTCTAATGACAAGTTTCATAAGCAACCAAACCCTTTTGATCAAAGGAAGAACGCCTGTAGAAGTCAAGATAAAGCCAGATTGAACATCTTCATGATTACTGGTACATATGTTTTCATATACAATATAACAACAAACATATGAGGAAGACAGAATTCCAATGATTAAAGTAAAATTTTAAGCATCAGCGTGAATGAAATAAAGAAAAGAAACATTTAGACGACTGTCTCTAGTCTGTCTCTGTAACACAGACGTGTCACGTAGGCATATTTCATGAAGCGCGCTAGCGCTTCATGAAAAATATGCCTACGTGCAAGTCTGTGTGATTTACACACGAATAATTCACACTCAACTTTAAAACATTCCTTATTTTTACATTTTACCTGTTTAAATACACCAAAAATATACTCAATGTTTGAATTTCTCGCTGCCCTATATCGTCATATTTTTATAAACGTCTCTGTAGTCTCATTGTGACGTCACTTTAGCACGAGTTTCTCCGTGCATATTTCTACGCGTGAGTATACACAGAAATGGTTTTCAAATCAATTTCACAGTTGGCTTAATAGAAAAACACAGCAAATGTAAAAATATGAATTTTAACGTCAAGACGGAGCAGCGAACATATATAAAATGTTGTGTAGAGCTGAGTAGCGATGCAGTTCCAGGTTAACAGACATGTGCAAGTTTATAATTTCATCGAGTCTTATCTTATGATTATATTTGCAAGAAAATTGTGCACCTTTGCTTTATTTGTTCTTGAAAAAAATGCTGACAATTTTTTTTTATGAATTTGACTCTTTCATTAATTTCCGAACAGCCCTCGTATGTTCATATTTTACCAGCGATTTGTTGAAATCCCAAGCAGAAATAGGATTGTTTCTGAACGTTGTTTGAGGTGTTAGGTTCAATAAAACTGCTTGAGGTATAAGTTAGGTTCAATGTAACTGTTTGACACATTGTGACTGCAAATTCTGTTGTATATGGTCTGCAGTTAATGTTGTAGTAATTGGAAGAATCATTTATCTGTATCGATGTATAGCATGTGTCAACAATTGTTAGGGATGTCACTTTCATTTTGCCTTCAAAAAATGGGATAAAACTACATGTACAAGGAGGGTAAATGTTATAAAAGTCAATGTAAACGTCTTCTCCTGTCAGTTCTGACCAATCACAATGCTTGACTGAATAATGTTTTACTGGAAAGAAAAACAATTTTTAGATGAATTGAAAATTGTACCACATGTATAATCGTTGAATAAATCAAATGTGATTTTCAATTGTATGAATAAAATTAAAACTCACAGTTCGACGGGCACTGTCCTAAATGTATAAATAGTAATAATTCATTAGAAACATTGTGATATTAATCAAACAAATGTAATAAATGTAAATGTAACAGAAAATATAGAAATAAATGGATTGAGAGTATAATGTTATAAAGGTAGCAAAGCGTTACAGGTTGAAAGAACATAGGTTCGGTGCAAAACGTTTAGAACTGAGTTCAAAATAAGTTTTGAATTTTGTGTTGAACAGAACAAAATATACCCATACAAGTTTTAAACTCCAAGATGATTTCAAAATAATTGTATTTATTACATACAAAAGGATTTGTATCCTTCAATGCTTTATTTAATTCTTAAATGCAGTTATATATTTCACATGACTGAATTGTTTGTGTATCAGTGTAATTCTGAGAAATAGAAATGTGTTTCTTACAAGGTAAATGTTATCTACTAGGCCTTTTTTACTTAGATTGCCTGTTTGATGAATAAATTATGAATATGAAGATTGTAAATGCTACAGAACACTGCAAGTGCTGAAAACAGAACCATGTTGACACCATGACTTTGTTTTCTCGAACACTCAGAAAACCTTAAAAAATTATCCCCTACCAATATCTTGAATTCTCAGATATCTCAATTTCTTAATCTTGGTCCCATGAAGTTTGAGATAAGGAGTTCTTATTGTGATTTTTATAACAAAAGCGAAACTATGCAGTACAATCAAATACCAATGTAAAAAAAGACAGATACATAAACTTACCATAGCAAAAAGTTATCTAATGTTTAAAATATTTAATCAAATACCCAAATTTCAAATTAACATGTCTAATAAGATGGGGATAGTATTGCAGTCATTTAAAATTAAAATTCTTACCTCCTATTCTGGGAGACGAAAATATTATCGCTATCACGGCAAGTAAATAGTTCATTTCTACAACCTCTCTTAGCAGGTAGAAAACACGCCAGCACTTTTTAATAATATTGAAGTACATACAAAGGATTATGGGATAAATGCCATTGCTTCCGCAGATTGTTAAGGCCTACTACATGTACGAGGAAATAAACGGAATATAAACATGTACATATTATACCTTTTCGAACTGAATTTATTTTGTAAAGCTACTATATTATCACATGACTTTAATATCAATAGAAAAAATATACTTCTATAGTATACCCCACTTTGTATTGAGCTTGGTTTGGTCACGTGATAAATGCATACATTGTGTGTTTTGCAGAGAGGTCATAAAGACATTTCCATTTCGCAAGGACATACACTAGTTAAAATAAAATATTTAAGTGATAAATTGTTTCTGTAGTTTTTGGAGAAGTGCTGCTATTTTAAATATAACTCGCATTTCCTTTATTTAAATTTTAAGATATTTGACTCAAGTTGAAATATGTTAAACCTTCACCTATTATTTTATGTAGGCAGTGTTCAATATTCACGCTCGTCACCTCGTCATGCTGTTCATTACTCTTAGAAAATTTAAAATCGCAATTTAATTTCATTTTCTGTCATTGTGAGGAATCGTTATTTTGTGTGATGTCTTAGTAAACATTTCCTGTATAAATAAGTAACGACCCTATATGTATAGCCTTTACACTGCTACCAGTCAATACAGGAAACATTTAGTTTAGGTGCTTTACTCTGAAAGTGACCTTATATAGCGCTTATTCTCTATCTATAATATGAAACACCGCTAATGCCTTATGTGGATAACATTCATGTTGTAATGATGTTTCTATGTTATAAACTACTACTTTGACTCTGTATGCTGATAAATTTATAAAATGCTGATGCTTTAACATTGTATGCTGATAAGTGAACATTATATTTATATGTTGATACTCTAACATTATATGACGATAGTTTGACGTTACATGCATATGTTAATACATAAGTATATGTAAATACTTTATAAGCATTATATGGTGATTCTTTTGCATGCACTTTATTCTTCTGCAGAATTAAATGCTCGACAATATAGTTTAGGTGAAATATGGAGATAACGAACAGTATTCAAGCACAGTCCATTCAAACAAAACAAATCGGGAGCAAAAAAAACACAGACCTTCAAAAACATCAGATGTGGGATCAGAGGTCTGAACAGAATGTACTGAAAATCAGGAGGCTTTATATGATAAACCACTACTGAAATACGTTTGATTAAAATGTACGCTTTATTGGCTTTTGTGACTAACTATGTTGAGAGAGAGAGAGAGAGAGAGAGAGAGAGAGAGAGAGAGAGAGAGAGAATAATTTTCCTTTACCCTAATATTTGATATTTGATATATGTTCCTTTTTATATTAAATATCTACATGTACAGGTAGCTATCATCTTTTTCAAACTTATTTTACTTTTTTAAAAGAAGTCTCTGCAAAGTTGAACGTGAACGATTGCATTGATTTTATAGATATCATATACTTATTATATACGTAAATCTGTACAGATAATGACACTGGAAGAGCTAAAGATCATTTGTGATTCACCACTACAGGTACTTGTAAACACGACATATGAAATCTTGTTTAACAAATCTAATCAGAAAGTTTCATTTGTACAGACTTCTATTGGACTCTCCTATACATGTAATATGACTGCGAACACCCTAGCAAGGAAGTATGGGTAAGACCCGGTCGCGAGGTCTCGGAACACTTGAAATTAAAAGATACACTTTTGCTTTTGTACCCTTCATCTAGAAAAAAATGGAATATTTGAAGAAATAGTTCGGGTATACAATACATGTAAGATAGTTTCTGTAAATAAAAAAGGGGAAGAGATATATTACATTGACATTCAATTTTAAATTTAGTCTTTGAATGTGGAACCCGACCTGGAAAACCACCAGGTTGCATAGCCAAAAATGGTATCTTACTGTCTACGAAATAGCCAGAGGTGTTAGAATATCAATGGACAGTGCTTTTTTACATTACATTTAATATGAATTACACTACTTTACTTTTTTCAAGAAGTATTTCACTTACAGAATAAATGTTAAAATATTTGTTGGGTGGACTTGACTTTAAATTTGAGATAAAAAGAGATGTGCTTACTTCAAACGCCAAAATATAACCATATATTTTTCTGAAGCTTTAAGGATTTTCTATACTGACAAGACCGATTTGGTTCATACTAGAAGGGTTTTGACTTCACATTGATGCATACACGTAATCAAAGCCACCCACCCTTTCGAAGCACCCTGCACCCGTACCTCAACATCATAATGCATGGCCACAGACGAACTGTCTGACAAGGGCATTCCTGCATAGCAACAACATAATATTCGGTTATCTAAACCGACATAATCAAACCCAATTTAGTATGCATGCAAAAAAAAAAAAAAAAAAAAAAAAAAAAAAAAAAAAAAACTATGTATACTTATATCTGTGCTTCATTTCTTATTATGATGTAGTGCAACTATATATTTTGATTTACTGAATAACATTTTCAACGCAGCGTCAATTGAACAATATAAGATGGCTTATATTGTTTGTTAACATTATAAATATTTAATATTTAATGATCACAGAGGTTTTGAATGTGCACATCTTAAAAGACTATTGAATGAATTATTTATTAATCGAAAATAAAATTATACAAGAAGCATAATGAAGCATTCATAGTGTTTAGAAAATGATAGACAAAATATTTGCCATGATCATGGTCTGCTGAGTTCCTGCAAATAATTTTCTACAGAAATTGCACACCAAATAAAATACTGTAAACCAATTTTTATTCGCCTGCGAGAAATATCCGCCTTCTTTTGCTCGCAAATATTTCTCGTCGCGAACCTTACATTCTATTGTGTATTTTTGTATCATATTTTCTCAGTCGCGGATGGATTTCAGGCAGATGATTCGAAAAAAGAAGATGACGCGAATAATAGTTGGTTGATAGTACCATTCGTTATGGATAACTTTCTTCTGGTGTTTCTTCACTATACTTCACTATACTGCAAAATAAGTTAACCTGGCGACTAACCTTTCAACTCCCATTTGATAAATTCTACTCACTTTTCTGTTACTACATGACATTTAAAAAACATTATTTAACCAAAAGAGTTTGCTTTATAAAGAAAAATAATAGGCATTCCATGTGTCATGTAGAAAAAAATATTTTACACAATCATGTAAATGCTTAAACTTTAAATATTGAAACATCACTTGTAAATCAAATATCCACCTGGCTTCGCCAGATTAACCATCGATAGAATTCGCTTTGAGAACATAAACTAAAACCAAAATACGTTTAATGCCACAGTATTTTTTCATGGACATCTTAGTAAAAACTGCTAGATAAGATAAGATAAGATAATATTTATTTAAAGTCGGGTAAATCAAACAGAAAACATTAGCTCTGAAGAGCTATTTTCCGACTAATCTGTAGATGAGAGCTGTTGGCTATATTTTCCAGTCAATAATAAATCGGAACTTTGACGTTTTTGCCATAGTTATTAAAAAAATCAAATGGTTCCAAATCCCATAAAGTTATTATTCTTCCTCATATTGAAATTACAATTCTTGTATTTTATTCACTGAAATTGTCATGTGCATTTATTTAAAATGGTAAAATCACTGGTATATTGAAATATATCCCAATATTACCCTTGTTAATACCTGATCGTGGTAGTTATTAATTCTAGACGCCCAAAATGTGAAAAGAAAACGATCATGTGTAGATTTAATAAAATATGCTATACATGCAGACAATTAATGTATGATGGTAGATCAAATTAAGTAATTAATAGTTAGTGCAAGTATAAGTTCATTGATACTAAACTATATTTTATAGAAAAAAAGATAGGAACAGGTACGTATAAACATTATTTTTGTTAGGAGATATCCTGACCCCTTTAAATCAAAAAGCTGATTAAGACTGTTTCAATTAAAATTTACATTATTTAAGTTTCCACTTCAGCGTTTGTAAAATTCATCGACATTTTCTCATTTCAACTTTATAAATCTTGGCCTTCTAAAACGCTATTATGATCGACATCCGTATAGACAAGGCAATCTTGATTCTGTCTTTGAACAGGATTCTGTTCATTGTCTCTCTGTGGTTTGTTTACTTGAGCATATACCGCCAAGTCTGAAACGCCCAGGGGTTTATTTTTGGGTTTTGTAAGGATTGCATACACAGGAATTTCTGTCACATTTCCGGTTGTCATTTTATTTTTAACCGGTTTAGCATAAACTGCTGATTCTTGGTCAACACTCCGGATTGTTGGGGACTGAAGATCTATTGTTTGATCTTGTACCGTAGAGTATCCCACCTCGTCCAAAAACTGATTAGAATGATATAAAGGGTTATCCGGTAAATTTCTATCAAATACATAATCATTTCCATGCTCCGTAGTTAGTTCCCCTGTTGGTGGTGTATCTCTTCTTCCCTTGTTTCTCCTCCTTGAAAGTGAACATATTTATCAAAATGCATTTTTTCTTAAGTTTAATCTTTTGAAAATATGAATTAACAATACTAGTTAAAGTTACTGGCAACATTGAAAAAATACATACCGAATCAAACATGCCATTATGAGACTTGATAGGGCAAAAAATATTAGTCCTCCAAATGTTGAACTACCTACTATTACATCTGAAATGTATCAAAAACATAATGTAAACAAAGTGAATCATTATATTGACCAATGCTGTTTTTAACATGTTGCACTCATTATAATTCTTACAGTCTGTTATAATGAAATACGAAGATAACAAACAATTTTTAAGCTCAAAAGTTCATTGAAACTGGTAGCAGAGCAAACTCGAACATCTGAAAAAACATAAGAAGTATCAGATGCAATGGAGGAGTAAGCATCCCTTGTCGACATGTCACATTCGCTATGTGACCATTGTCATAATAGGGCAATTTGAAAAATCCGTAGACAATTCATTGATAAAATAATAGCCTAAAAATTTGTATGTAAACCGTCAATCAGCATTCGACTACAATATTTGTTGAGTTTTGTTATATGAAATACCTCATGGAGTGTTGTGCTTTTGCGTCGCTCTATTATGACGTCACAATCAAAAGCTTTCACTCTCGTTAATGCTCGTTTAACTGCCTCAAACATCATTGCATTAGCCAATCAAAAATCATTATACAAAACAATTGCATTAGAATTCATATATATTTTAAATCCCTTTTTGTCCCTACATTGATCGATATTAAGTTAGTTCTTTACAAGTTACCGACCTGTGACGAAACATACACTTAATGTTCACGTCATAGAAATATGACATTACTTTTTCTCCGCAAGCACTCACGGTACCAGTTTCCCTAAATTTTAGCGTTAATAATTAAGACGTAATATTTTAATTGGATTATAACTTTTCTTATTTTATAAGATTCTAGCAAGTATAAAATAGAAGGGAATTGACATTAAATTGAAGATTATATGTACTTTTGAAAGTGCGTGAAAAATGCATGATTGCGGGGAAACGATATATGCGTGATTTTGCGTTAGAAATAGGAAATGATATATGCGTTAAAATGCGTGACTGCGGGGAAGGGTGTTAAGAGAAACTGGAACTGGAAAAAAAGTTTACAAAAATGCACATTGCTCGAAGGATTAAAGCTTTATAGCAATAAGACATCTGGTCGACCCATGTAATCTTCATATGGGTAGTAAAACATTCAAAGGACTGTGCATGATTGCAGATTGAAACTGAATATTTTTAAGAGTAATGTATCCTTTGTAATAACATAATCAATTGTTTTCAATTTAAATTTATTATGAAAAAATTATCCCTTTTATCATACCTCTAATATTTGAGTGCAATTAAAATGTAACTGCATCATGATGCATCAATATTCGTACCATCAAAGTTAAACAATGATCTCTATCGGTTTGTGGTTGGATATATATTTTTTTTATCAGAGTTGTGTCTCAAGCGATGTCAGGGTTATGTTTGTTTTTTTTTTTTCTCCAATTTTGTTTTTTCCGAAATTGATAAAATAAAATTGTTTGTTTCCGTGATACTTTTTATTGAATTATTTCAAATTCTATATTGTTCTTTAAGTTCTGAATTCACAGGCTCTTATTTACAGGATATCATTAGACCATGGAATACAAAGACCGTATAGTATAAAATCGGAATACACAGAATGGGATGAAAATTTAATCAACATATAAAACATGTAAATATATTTAAATGCTCTCATAAAATGTCCATGTGTGTTTCGAGTTTCGAGTTATTCAATGAAATTAAAATGTTAAAGCGGTCTAGTGCATAAGTTAGCTATTCACTGCAGGCTTTTAATATTTATTTTTGTTATGAAAGGTAGTTAAAATAACAACAGTCATTAATACTTACATTTGAGATTATTTTCATTAAGTTTAGACGTTAATGTTGTGCTTAATATAATGTTTCCATCCTCTTTTGTGGAAAATTCGCATGACTCCATCGTGGGGGTTATCGTCGTTTTTCTGCACATGATTCTTATAATTCCTTTTCCCAGATCTTCATAATAAATGATAAATAATCAGATAAGGAAAAAGTCCTCAACTAGAATTGAAAGACAAAACGCCATAAAATCCAAAAGTACGGAAGCCGGTTGGTGCCAGGTAGAAAAAATATTTTATCTGGCGGCAGCCAGATAAGTTTTTGACCCGCCAAATATATAACTGGCGGCCGCCAGAAACTTATCTGGCGGCCGTCAAATAATTTTCTGGCGGCCGCCAGATTTAAGAAATGAATGTAATATTTTTTTTTTCTTTGACCGACGTATCAAAGAAAAAATTTGGACGGAAAACGTCACCAATGCGCGTAGCGCATTGATGAAAACGTTTTCTGTCCAAATTTTTTCTTTGATACGTCGGTCAAAGAACAAAATGTTACTTTCATTTCTTATCATTTAATTATGATTTTAAAATAATAAAATGAAACTATCCCTCAGTTTACTATAAAATTTACGCATCAAAAACAGTGCGTAGGAATATATCACAACAATGCTGCTGAAATTCAAAATGGCTATAGGCCTAACGAAGAAAGAACGTTCTCAAATATTGTCGTGTCACTACCAACCTTTTCTAACAATAATTAAGTTCTTTAACACAAAAAACTTACCTGTTGTGTTATTAATTTTTTGCTATATCCCAATGGGTATATTTTCCCCGGTAAGCTATCTGGGTTCGTAAATTTAATGCTACTCAGATATCCTAACAACTCTTTCTATAGGTCACAGGAATTTTGAATTTCATTTGCGCATCTCTTCATCTGAATTTCAAACCGAACATATAAATATGTATCACAACCTGTCCATGCTGTGAAATCTGAAAGAGTCTGTTGCCTACTGTTTAACATTGAAAGAATTCCGTCCTCATTCATGCAGCGCCCTTCATGCCGTGTCGTTTTTCTCGATCATTCCATTCCTAAGAATTAACAGATTAACGGCATTTCCCCGCTTTGGTAGCATAAAAACATTTTTTCACAGTTCTATTGTTCATACCAGTTATCTCAAAGTCAAACATTTTACATAGATATGCTGATTTCTTTCCTTCTTTCCCATTACTGTATTGTTGTCATGCAGACGATCTGATTTGTTAAGCAAAGGGGGATAATTCAAAAAGAAACGAAAGTAGACAATAAGTCAGGAACGTAACGGACAAGTTTCGAAATTCAGGAATATATCTATTAGAGAAAAGGTATTCAATTGTTCCTTCATGAACTTCTGGAAGCGGGAAATATACATGCAAAGACAGGCAAAGTAGTTCCGGCTGCTAAGTGCAAGCGAACTCCAAATTCTATTAATGCAGTTATCAAAAGAATTTTTTATCTAATCAGAATCAATTATTTTATAGAAATAAAATGATAAAAAGATCTGGCGCCCGCCAGATAAATAGATCTGGTGGCCGCCATAAGATTAACTGGCGGCCGCCAAAAATTATCTTACGGCCGCCAAATAATTTTCTGGCGGCCGCCAGATAATTATTTGGCGGCCGCCATATAAAATATTTTTCTACCTGGCACTTACCGGCTACCGTACAAAAGCTAGTATCATGAATGCCATATATCTATCTATCTATCTATCTATCTATCTATCTATCTATATATATATATATATATATATATATATATATATATATATATATATATATATATATATATATATATATATATATATATATATATATATATATATATATATATATATTGCTGCTGCTTGGAATATAAAGAGTGTAGGTGTATGACATGGAATATAACTTACTATTTTTGTAATAAACTAAGGAAACATCATAACTTGTGAAATCTACCTTCCAGCTTGTTTCTTTTTTAAATTATGACTAACAATTGGCATTAAAATGTATAAATAGGAAGAATATACATGTAGCATATTTACTATTTACCAGTGATCTTTTGTTGAAATCCCAAGCAGTAGTAAGATTTTCCCTGATTATTTGTGGTAAATTCCAGCTTTACTATCGCTGATTGGCAAGTATTGACTGCAATAGGTAATTGTTGGGGTGAGCAATTAATAGTGTAAAAATTGTTGGAGGAATCTTTTATCTTTATCGATGTGTTACAGGGTTGTCCAATTTTTCCTGAGGAAACTAGCATTTCGCCTTCATAATACGGTATAACACTACATGTACAGGGAGGGGTTATGTTATAAAAATCGATGTAAAGTTCATTTCCTTTTTTCTCTGTCCCATCACAACGCATGATAGACGTATCTGTTACTGAAAAAAATTGTGGTAAATTACATTTTGGCACACTTGGAGAGGAAAAAAGAGGAAATGTAATTTTCAATCATTTAAATGGAATCAGAACTCACGGTTCGATGGGCACTGTCCTAAAATTAAAAGAAAGCAAATATAACGCATTGCTAACGTTGTCATATTAATCACATACGAATGTAATAGATAGAATACAATGAATTAAAACAAACAAACAACAAACGAAAAAAAAAAAAAGAATTTGAGATGACATGCTAAGGAGAGGATATAAAGATAATGAAGAGTTTTTGATGTATAAAAAAAAAAAAAAAAAAAAAAAAAAACCATACGCTTTATTCATACGTATTAAGTAATTTCTTGAACATAAAAGAATCTCATCACGTATACATCTATGAAATTAAAGTATATAACTACAGGAATGAGGTAAATTTGAGTAAATGGAGTATTTTACTGAAGATAAGAGAAATTCTTTATGCATGCATAATGCAAGTGTTCAACTCAAAGATCAATTAGGAATATATGTATAGAAATCAATTAACATATTTTACCTGTATATTTATATTTCATGAAAAGTCTTGAATCATGCAACGATATATTTCACATACTTAATTATGACATTTTTTTTCAATATGCATCTTCCTTAAGTACATTTCTGAGAAAAGCACTGTTTTGCTTTGCTTCCCAAAGAGGTCAGTGTTAACTGATCAGATGGCTTGGGTGCAGACAAATTATGTACTTTTGCAATGAATGTGTACATACTGTGTATGTAATTTACAGCTTAGACAAAATGGTACCTTCCTTATAACCATTCTTTGCAGTTTATTTGGTCTGAAATAAACCAAATTTCCGCATATATGAAATAAAAACTTGTACCTTTAATTAGCAATAAACTTACACAAATAGCAAACGTACACAAACTTAGACAAACAGCTTTTTCGTAAACAAAATCTAAAACATATTCGATAATTCCTCTTTCCAAGCATGAATATGATGAATATATTGAAGATTGAAAATGTAAGTTCTAGCAGAAAGTGCTGAAATATGAATCATATCGACATTAAATATTGACACCAAATAAACTAATGGAAAAATGCAGGTAATGTACTAAAGCATACAACCAAACAATTCAATACAAACAAATACCAGTGGCATAAAAACAGGTTCCTTAGTATGAAATTGCGCGTTTCAAAAATATGTATTGAAGTATGGAATTAGCATGTCATATTACTTGGAAAAGGCATTCCGGTCATTCGAAATCATTTTTCTTACCTTCAATTCTGGGAGACAAAAATGTAATTGTTCCAATAAAAAGGAAACACTTCATGTCTACAACCCCTCTGAACAGGAAGATAAACACTGCAGCACTTTAGAGTTTAAAAAAATAATACAAGAAAGATCGGTTACTTGTCACAACTTGTCAATTCAAGGTACCAACATTCAGCTTAGGTGCATAGATTTAAACGAGACCTTATCTAGCGATTTTTTCCTGCCTATAACCTCATATATTAGTTACAGTTGGTAGATCTTTCCGTGATCCCGATGAATCTTGTGTAATTTATATTTTTTTGAGAAATGTGTTACAGCAACTTTGAGTAAGGAAGCAACTTGGGAAGAACACACTTGGAATTAAAGCATTGCAAAATATCTCGATTCAAAATTACAGACAATTTTTTTCTTCGCTTCTAATTTCATATTTCCAGAACCTGGACTTGTTTGTTTAAAAAAATGTATTACATGAAATTTAAGGATAACGAAGAGCTTTCATGTAAAAAAAAAAAAAGTCCGATCAAAGCAAACACTGACTCTGGATGAGGTACAATGGAGAGGTGAGCATCCCCTGTCAACCACTAACATCACTCCTTGCCCCTTATCATAACCAGGTAAACAATGAAATGTCAATAGAGCTGCATCAAAATTAATCATCTTGAATACTTTAATTTTCACTTATTTAATGGCATGTATGGTATTCCTGCTGAAGTTTGAAATTTCAAATAAAGAACGAAAGACAGAGGTAAATATTAAAATGGTGAATGTTACATAATGACAAAAAAATTTTGCCTTAATCATAAATTAAAGTAAAGATTGAAAATTCAAAAATATTACCCTACTATAAATACGGGTTTTAGTGTTAACAGCATTAACACCGTGTTGGCAGTGTAAAGTTAGCCCTTCGAAATAGGCCTTGCCAGATAGAATCTTTACCTATCTCGTGTTTTATTTGTTAAGCATCCTGAATTTAGATTGGAGGATGGTATATCTGTCTTTTGTCTTTCCACAAGACACATTGTATTTCGAAATATGATCGGGCTGATGTCGATGCACGGCAATGTGTGAAATGAGGATAGGTGCATATTGTGGCCGACAACAATATGTACAAAAGGACAATGTACATCATGTATACCGTCATAGGAGGTATCGACATCTGTCGGATTGATCTACATGAGAAAAAAATGTTTATAGCCAGTTCCTTGTAAGATAACTTAAAAAATATAAGTTATGTACATGTTTCTCATGGATAATTTGGAAAAAAATCCAAATAAATGGACAACAAAAATCTTGATTTTAATTGCATCTGGGAAAAACACTGATGTGATTTTTTTTACCATCTTTTTACATTTCATTAATACTGCCAAGAATATTGTACATTGTTAAGTACATTAAAAAGGACGGATAGTTTTCGTGTATAAATTAACATTTCTTTTATGTTTTTTCTTAAACCCAAACATGTTGGGGGAGTATATATATGTCTTCTCATTTTGAAAATCATGAGCAAAGATTCAAGAAACTCATTTTTTCTGCTGTGCGATATGTAACACAGTATATCTGCTGCAGAACTATTTAGAGACCGAACAATACGGTTTTGTTGAAACTCGAAATTTCTTAATATTGTTTACCTGTAGAAATTAAAGGCCAATTGCGACTACTTTCCAAATGGCCTTAGTTTAAAGTGCTATGAGTCATCTTCTCATTCTTAACAAGCTTTGTTACATTTTTGTTCTTTCACTTCTCAGTTTCAAGTTAAAAAATACAAGTGGCTGATATCTATATCTTTAAATCGTTTGACCTTTGGACTTTTAATTATCTTTTTTTTTTTAAAGAAATGACATGCAGTTTAAAGTTCAGATAAAAAATTTAGCGTTTTCCTGCTAATTTTGACGGATACAAAGATCGACGACTAAATCATAGGAGTAATTTTGCATCGCCTAAGTTAAGGAATGCTTTAAGGACTAGGAAAGATAGATATGTAAAAAAAAAATAACAAGAAACTCTGGTACACATGTTATGGTGTTGATGCATAATCAAATAGCACTTAGAGAAGAAAGAGGAAATTATCTTTCTGTTTCGTAAATTGTTTGATTTTTTGTACAAATAGTTAAACTGAAAGTAAGACAACTCGACTATTGAAAATGCTGCACAGACGGAACATAGTTATCTCTCTTGCATTCTGTACTTATTACCAAGCGATGAATTTTTTAGCAACTACTGCCAAATCGCCAAAGTTAAAAGTAAGCATAAAAAAATCTCAAAAGGCACTTTACCTACTTTCTTTAGACATTGCATCTTTTTGCTTATATAGCTAAAATGTTTTAGCCTAACATGGTTTTGTAACTTTTGTAACTAATTGCACATTTTGGAAATATTTTGTTACCTAAAAAAAAAAGATGCAAAACAAAGCGAAGATGAGTTTAATTATTGTTATAATATTCATTAATGGTATTTATTTAAGCGTTGAATCATTATATTTTGAAAGATATAGTCTCATAACTGCAAAGGTGTGTGCAAACATATTGAGTCAGGCGCGCTAGCAAAAGAAAATTTGTTGCACACAACGTTGCAGTTATGAGACTATATCTTTCAAAATATAATGATTCAATGCTTATATTTACATTTTTGAATCATTATATTTTGAAAGATATAGTCTCATAACTGCAAAGGTGTGTGCAAACATATTGAGTCAGGCGCGCTAGCAAAAGAAAATTTGTTGCACACAACGTTGCAGTTATGAGACTATGTCTTTCAAAATATAATGATTCAATGCTTATATTTACATTTTTGAACTCCTTGCAATGACTGCAAGAATGATTTACACTTCAAAATCCCTGTATTATCCATCGGGTAAGTTACAATTAATGAAAGAGCCATTGCAACAGCTTCTGTTCAATATGAGCGTGAATTTTGATTTTTGCTTATTACGTTGCACTTCAACGGTGTTCAACGTTTGCGATATAAAAAAAACCCGCATATTTTAAATTTTGACCCCCTGTCCGTGTTATGGTGTTTTGAATGCCGTAGCTTTCCTCATACTTTATAAGCAAACTACATGTGGAATGTAAATATTATGTTGCGGCATATCATAATTGATAAAGCGCAGGAGGGTTTATCAAACGAATGTTATTTCTACACTTTTGTTGTCCAAAAAGTCCTGATTCGAACCCAAATCAAAAGATCTGGGATCAAATTAAAAAAAAAAACAAACTTACTTTAACATGGTAACTTGTAGATTAAAAGATATTGGAAAGTACTCTATAGAGAACAGTGCAGAGCTTCAAATAAAGAAATAAATAAATAGAAAACAAGATGTGTTTGTGAAACACTGATGCCCCCGTATGGCAACTTATAGCAAAGGTTAAACTTTCTCAAATGCAAATCAAATATGTTGGTACCCAAAGTTAGGTCTTGTCTCGAAGAATAAACCTGTGAAATATGAAAGCCATAGCAGCAACCATTGAATATATATAGAAAAGGTTATTTTTTTCAAAAGTATGTCAAACATCAAGGTCAAGGTCAAATGTTCAAAATTAATGGTGCTCAAGGAAAGGTCTTCTCCCAAGAAATAAACAGGTGAAATATGAAAGCCGAAGCACCAATCCTTCAAAAGTTATGACCAAGGTTAAACTTTCCGAAAGTATGTCAAACGCCAAGGTCAAGGTCAAAGGGTCAAGGTGTTTGGTATCCAAAGAAACGCCTTGTAAGAAGAATTAATTATGTGAAGAATGAAAGCCCTAGCACCAACCGTTCAAAAGTTATGGCCAAGGTTAAAGTTTTTCAAAAGTAGATCAAACTCCTAGGTCAAGGTCAAAAGGCTAAAGTTCTTGGTATCCCAAGGAAGGTCTTGTCACAAGAATTACTCATGAGAAATATGAAAGCCTTAGCTCTAATTGTTCAGAAGTTATGGCCAAGGTTAAATTCTCATAAAATTTTGCAAAACTGGGTCAAACTCCAAGGTCAAAGTCAAAAGGTTAAATATGGTGGTACCCAAAGAAAGGTCTTGTCACAAGGAATAAAATGTGAAATATGAAAGCCATAGCTCCAACCAATCAAAAGTTATGGGCAAGGTTAAAGTTTTTTTGTGGACAAACAGAGAGACAGCTAGACAGACGGACGGACAGGGTAAACACTATATGCCCCCGAATCTTCGATTACCGGGGCATAAAAATTTAAAAAGCAAGGAAAACATAGTTCATAGTATGTCATATAGGTTGTTATGATTGCATAAAGGAAAGTAAGTAAATACCATAAAGTAAACGATAAACAATGGCTATATAAAAAAAAATTAAAATTGCAACATCCTTCAGTTTTTGTTAGTTTTTTTGTTTATTATCAATGTCTTTTTTTCCAAAATGTGCATTTGATTAATTCCATGTCAGGGTAACAAATATTTCTGAGCTGTATATGAGTTTTTACACTTTCTCTGTTACACAGGCATTGGAATATAATTTTTGATTTCCTGGCTTATGATCTTGCATAAATGACATATTCATTTTGGTTATTTACTTTTGAGAGAAAAAAGACACTTGGCTTTTTTGGAGTCAGAAGTTAAGCACGCTCGTTAATTCATTTTTGAAAAGGAATCAATCTAAAGAATTATAAACAGGCTCAAATTATTATGCACAGCAGTATTAAGGTTGCAAAGAGGGAACAGGACCTAATTTATACGGGAAATGTTTACCGTGACATCACACAAAAATAGCAAATCCAATGAATACCAGGAAATAAAAACAAAATCTGCGATTTTTACCTTAATAATAGTGATAAACTACATAAAAACTTACTACTGCATTCATTTTTGTCTATAGATAAATCCCACACAGCAAGGTATAAACAAGTCATTGATCGCAATGCATCTGTCGATATGATGTCATTATGGCACGCACAATAGCTGCTACTTTACAAAGTGACAGGGGATATGCATCGTTTTCTTGAATATGAAGCATTTTTCTGACCAAAGCCTTATGGACGCTAACTAATACATTTAGATTATTTTGTTTAAGCATACAATTGTGGCAAATCCAGAAATTTCAGAACGAAGATGGGTTGCGTGCAGTACAGATCGGTGGTCTGGTGGCTTCATGAGGTCCAGAATGGGTTTGTGTCCCGTTGGGACCCGGCTGGACAAAATAAAATGAAGTGTTCTGATATCATATCGAAAGCACTTCATTTTATACGTCTCATCTTGTATATCATATGTATATTTTGAATTTCATAATAAATTTTTGGTTAATATTTGATACTTGAATATCGTTTGATAGCTCGAGAAACTGAAGTCGAAATATTTTAATTATGAAATGTATGAAGAAAGCAAAACGTGTTCAAGCTCAAAAGTCCATTATTCAATACAAATTTTGTAGCAGAGCAAACACGGACCTCTTAAACATCAGAGGTGGGATCAGGTTCCATCGAGGAGTGAGTATCCCCTGCCGAGCGGTCACTCCTACCGTGTGCTCCTTGTCATGGCCGGGTAATAACGGAAAAATCCGTCGACAATTCAGTTTGTAAATAATGGCCTAACAATTAATTTGAAAAACGTCAGTCAGCATCTGACAAGGTCATTGTATCGACCACAAAACTTACAAAATGACGACTTTAAACGAGACAGCTGATATTCTTGTTTCATCAACTTGTTTTTCAATAACTTACCTCGTTTTAGAAATTGTTCACACGTAGAGAATGCTCTTGTGATGTGATGTAGGTCCTTTTCAGTTATTAAATCCGATTCTCTGTAACCACTTAAACTTCTTTGCCACACATGGTCACCGATTTTGATGAAACTTTGCCCATTATTACAACTTGACATTTCCTTGCCATGTGTCTTGGTTATTATGGTAACAGCCAGAAAAGTTGGAAAATTGAGATTTTCAGCTATTTTGTACCTTTATTAAGCCTCCATAAAGACTTTGAAAAACAAACAAACCATTCTCACAAAAATATGACACGTTGTTGCCACTTATGCTATAAAGAAACTATTAAGAATTGATCTCTAAGTAAGTGGTAACCATTTGAACATATGGAATACATTTTAGATGCTGAAAAATGCTGAAAAACGCTCAATATTCTCTAATGATAGGTGTTACATGATCAAGCTCAATCAACAATCTAAGAAAAACAATAAATATATTTGACCTTAAGTAATTAGATATTGGCAGTATTATTCTAAAAATAACTTTCATGGTTGACATAGTAACACTGTGTAACCATGCAAAATCTGTTGCTAAGATCCGGTTGATGCTACTATCAATAAACTTCATGACTGGCACATATACATTCTTATGACCTTGGAACACCGACAACATAAGAAAAATTGGTATTAATTGTTACGCAGCTATATTAAGGCTGCCCGAAGGCTTGATATGCATTAAAATATACATTTTATTTTCAGCTAGATTTTAATTTCAATGTGTCATTTATGTATGAATTTGCAGTCAACTTGTGATGAGAGTGTAATCAGGTATTATAATAATGCATTTATGTGATGTCACATGACCTTGTTGATCACGTGACGGACACTTATAAATTCCTAAATGTTGCACTAAAATCGCATGGGCTCAAGTACAAAACAACATTATTGAGAAAAATTTGTTACATAAGTCAGTTCCTCGTGATATTTGGTACATATAAAGTGCTGGGGGCAAGTCTGAATTTTACATCTTGAGAAAATATTCCATGAAAAATTCAACTTACCCAAATACAAGGGGGGATTTTCCACTCTGTATCGCAATTCATACAAAATATGATAAATAACATACAATCCCCCAGCAAAACTCAGTTAGAGGACATATTGCTCTAGTAGATTCACACAGAGTATCTTAAATTCCCAGCAGGCACACAACATTGAAAAAAAACTTTGAATCAACGTTGCTTATATATGTTGACTCAACGTTTAGCTTATGTAAGATTTTGAAAATTGAGTTCAACGTTGAATTCTTAACGTTGAATCAATGTTGAAAATCAACGTTGATTAGACATTGAATAAAAGTTAATTCAACGTTGTTTTTTTCTCGGGGGGGGGGGGGGGGAAGTGATTACTTATTTAAAATTTTAATTTTTTATTAACTAAGATGCCTTCATAATTATATAAAGGAAACATATATAAACCTATATTGTAAATATTTAATTAACTTCCTATCAATAGATCAGATACAATAAATTTCACAAAAATACATTTTATAAATTACATGTAATCATGGTACAAAACCCAAACATTTTACAAACGTTTTGTATTCTCACATGTGGTCAAGAAAAAGTCCAATACATGAAAACATTCCAAGATAAGATGTAAATCTTATACGGTAACCATTCTGATGCACCGATGCTCATTTCGACAAATTTTGTCTCTTCAGTGATGCTCATGCCAAAATGTCTGAAATCCGATAAATATTTCGTTTACAAAATATATTTTTAATTCAATCTTGGTGTTATAGTCCTGGATCCGGTTGCACGAACGTTAGTTAAATTTAACTGGCCGTTAACTTTTCGTTAACGCGACGTTAAATTTAACGGCCAGTTAAATGGGTTGCACGAAAGTTAACTGACAGTTAAAGCTTCATTAGTTTTCTAATTTAACTAACAGATTTTACTGAGGCTACCTAGGTACATTAAATATTTAATTAAACATTAAAAATCAAAATGGCGGATTTGTTACTGTTCGGGAATTTGTTTGCGGAGAGGAAGGAGAGAAATTACAGAGAGAGAATGGAAATGTCTGACTTAAGTGACACTCAGATTCGATCACGTTTTCGATTTAAACGAGATTCAATTACATATATTTCGGACATGCTGCGAAATGATCTGCAAAGAGCAACAAAACGAAGTCAGTCCATATCTGTGGAAATGCAGGTACTTTTTTCTCCGAGTACATATACATGAATTGTTATTACGTGGATATTTAAACTTTTTATCTAAAACGATCAACATTTTACTACAGCATAATCCCAGGATCAATTACTGAAAAATAGATCACAGACATCATACTAGAAATATAAATATATACATTTTGCATAAGTGTTTTCTGAAACTTCTCTTGGTTTGCCTTGTCAGACTTACCTCTAAAAATACTATATCGATTATAGTGCTTCATGCCTCAACATGACGTAGAAACTACATAATTTGTAAATATATTGCATTGTTTAACGTAATTATCAGTTTTTACTATACACGTAGTATCAATGTAAAAATCCATGTTTTTAGTAATTAAAAACCTATAGCTACATTGTTTATATTTCAAGTATTGATAATCATTAATAACACATAATATTAATGTAAAAAAATCATAACTTCTTAAGTAACAATATAAGATGTAACATCTCATTTTAAAGTAAATAATCTTAGTAAATTAACGCTTATAAAATGACGTCATTTTGATTGTGACGTCATAAATTTATGCAAGAATGCTGACAGCGACGTAAAAACATGTGCCCTCATTAGACCCTTTTGAATACATTTTTAAACCAACAGAAAAGTTTTAAAAACAGTATGAAATCCTTGCAGGTTATGCTGGCGCTTCGCTTTTATGCGTCTGGGAGTTTTATGGAGGTGATAGGCGATACTATGGGGTTAGACAAGAGTACAGTTTGCAGAGCCATCAACAATGTTACTGATGCACTCCTTGCAAATAAAGACAGATTTATAAAGTGGCCCAATCAAGAGGAAATTGTTAGATCAAAACAAAATTTCTTTGCAAGGAGAGGATTTCCAGGAGTCATCGGTTGTGTCGATGGAACACATGTTCGAATACAAGCGCCGTCGGAAGAAGAGGCAGTCTTTGTTAACAGAAAGGGGTATCATTCCATCAATGTACAGGCCATTTGTGACCACGAAGGTACATGCATGTAGTAGTGTAGTATCTCATCATATATTGATCTCAGTTTTATTTTTATTTCGAAGAAAAAAATCTTCAACAATTCTAATTTTTTCGTTTGGCTTCGTTGAGAACAAGATCTGGAAAAGGACTGTTTGTTTTAATTTATACCGCATGTTTAGCTGTATGATTGTAGTAAAAGTAGGGATATACAGAAAATTACGTTACTGCAACCTGCTTTAACATTCTGCGGTTATGAAAAACTATTTATATATTGTGGATTTACATATTAAAAACAGTGTAAATGTGCCCCCCCCCCCCCCGAAAAAGGAGTTGGCGAACAAGGCGTGCAGAATGTGTACAACTACAGAGATATTTATATAAAAATCATATTCAATTTGTGAATTTAGTATTTACAGTAAAGTTATTGTTATTGAAACTTATGAAAATATGACAAACAAGACTTTTCTGAGGAAATTTTTCTCAACAAAATTTATTTTATTACTTAAATAATTAATGTGGCAGGGGTTGAAATTTTCCTCGTGAAAAATCCACTAGCTCAGGGGCTACTGAGCAGTATACAATTGCTAGCCCAAACCTCAAACTAACTATCCCAACAATTTTTTATGCAAAAAGTTTTATTAAAATGACTAGCCCCGGGCTACTGTATATTTAAACCCTGTGTGATATTTTTGGGGGTTCGAATCTTAGCAATAAAAGTCCAGAGTATCATTTTCCTTTGAGACTAACATGTGAACCACAACGTTTCACCATTTAAATCATGTATGTGATATGACCTCGGGCTAGACTAAATGGACTCAAGTATTTCTCGGAAAGATCTATACAAATGCTGTGTGACTGTCATAAAAGTGTATACTAGTATTTAAAGAATAGAAACTCTTTGGTCCAGTTTTTGTTAACTAAACATGTATATTTTTTAAGCAAACTTTGAGGATAAACTTTCAAAGAAATACATTTGTACTGAATTCACTCCAATCTAAATCCAAATCTAGATGCTATGGGAATTTCTGAACATGATCTTTATCATACTATATTTTGAACTCTCCTTGAAAACATAATAATCTATACAATTCATTTTATATTCAGGGAAATTTATAAACATCAATGCACGGTGGCCTGGCAGTACCCACGATAGTCATATTTTTCGGACGTCTGACGTCTGCTTATTCTTAGAAGGAAACCATCATGGTGTTGAGGACGGCTATCTTCTTGGTGATAGCGGCTATGCTTGTTCCAGGTTTCTCATTACCCCGTATCTCCACCCTGCGAACCCTTCCGAGGAAGCCTTTAATGCAGCCCATTGTCGCACACGAAATACCATTGAGCGAGTTTTTGGGTGGTGGAAAAGAAGGTCCCATGTCCTGCATAGTGAAATTAAAATGAAGCCTGCAAAAGTCTGCAGAATAATTGGTGCATGTGCAATTCTGCATAATATTGCATTGTCTCTTAAGGAAGAGATGGAGGATGAGGATGAACAAGATAACGACCCCGCTATTCATTTAGCTTATCGTGGACCTGAGGATGGAAGAGCAATCAGAAACTTTATCACCAGAACCTATTTCTAATTTGAATTAACAGAAATAAATTTCTGAATGAAACCTTTTATATGTTAATGATGTGATTATATTATATTTATTATTATACACAGTTATTATATATCATTTTATTCATCGGTAATTGCATGGAGTGCTAGTAGAGCATTTTCATTCTGAGAGACAGTCTGCTTCAGGCATTCAATCTGTAGCGCCAGCTTGGCATTTTGTAGTTGAATGTTCTTCTTCTCGAGGTCTGTCCGTTCTAAGTCTCTAAGGAGCTTCATGTTCTGCAGTTCGAAGTTTTTTTTCTGACAGCATAAAACCTTCAGAATGAAACAAATTTTTTGTTATTTGTCGTTTCTAACTTTCCCAGTCTTATATAAATTTTATTTAGCAAAAATATTTAAACGACACATCTGATTAAGTATTCTTTTCACTTGCAGAACGGAACAAGTGTAAATGTACAATGCAGCTCTGTTTTACCTCATATTGCATCTTTTGAAGTTGTTCAAGGGAGACCTTCCTTCTCTTTGCCTGCGCAGGTGGAGGAGAAATTATATCACCTTCGCTATAATTGAAAAAAGTAACTAGGAAAGCTACACACAGAAACTATAATAATCTATTTAATTATTATACTGAAACGCAAAAGAAACGCAACATCCTATTTTAGAGGGGAAAATCATATAAAGGATATAATTTTGTATCTAAAAAGTATAGCTATTTTCAACATTGTAAGTATCGATAATTTAACGGTTGAATGATTTTCATGCCATAACCGGAAGTTAAGTTTGAGCCCGCTGAACAGAAATAAAAAATTGCATGTTTAACAAAAAATTTGACAAAAATATGGGGTTTTAAGGGTTTGTATCTGTTAATCATATGTAATGCAGCAATATTTCGCAAAATAAATTCTCCTTTCGTTTACGGAAGAGATGCCAAGGCTTTCTGAAAATGACTTAAGTACGCATTTCAAATGCTCTAGCTGGAAAAGCTGAAAATAAAGGTGATGGAGAATTGCAGATGCAAAAATGCCCGACAACACGCCTCAACAGGCTCATACGTATCATTAGCATGAATGATAGTCCGTGGACCGGAAGTCCAAGTGTTACTACACTGCGCTAGGTTAGAGAAAATTCGACTTCATCATCTGAAAAACGGACATTTAAAAATGGCAAAGAATATTTTTTTCGCTCAGATCCCGAGATTGATGAACTTACTGCATCGTGGAAATCAAGCTGCAATTGCTGTGCATGACAGTCTTCCACGCGATAATGGCCGGGAAGGGGGGTGTTTTAACAGTCATGTGTTACTTTCTAAAGTTAAAAGGTAATCATTTAACATTGTTATCAAATCTTTGATGCTTTTAAATCGAGTTTAACTTAACTGAAACCAGTTTTGAAAATCATTAGTTAAAAGGTTCAAATATTTGTAGATTACTGCTAGTTGCGTTTCTTTTGCGTTTCAGTATATTATTATGAATTTCATTGCCGCTACATTTTCAAAATAGTCATTACCGCTACATGCTCATTTAATACCGAAACAAAAAAAATTACATTACCGCTACAAAATAGTATACATTTTATTGGACTATTTTGCAATGTAGCATTAATGTTGAAATCCCATTACTGCAATATTCTATCATTTCAGTATCATTATCACAGTCATTTTAGTCATTCTTAAGAAACGTGACCAATTACATTTTTATGTCGCTAATATTACAAATTAAACGTTGTGGAATTTGTGAATCAACGGACCAAATGTTATATTAAAGTCCATGGAGTTAACAGTTTTTAATTTATTATTTTGTTTTGAAAGAAGGAATTCTGTACGTTGTAAACCGTATACTAAAATCATACAGACGCATTCTATCACATCTGTTTACCGTTCAGATACTTTTGAATGCCTCCCTTCCCCCGCCCGAAAAAAATAATAAAACGTGATGCGAAGTCTTTATTATATCTGTACATTTATCGAATGGATTAGAGAGCAAGATGCGTTTTTCGGACCCATTGAAAGATCCAGTCCGAAAACCTGTTTTGTTATACCTTTTTACTTTATATTATGACGTATATAATGCGTTGCGTTTCATTTCTTCCATAAAGAAAGGAAAACATCTCCGGGATTTCAAAAGTTATTGAATTCATATGGTTAAGTAAGCAAAAATGCCCCCCCCCCCAAAAAAAAAAAAATCAGGACACCCCCCCCCCCCCAACTCGGTTAATACATGTATGTAGGAATGTGGATTGTCCATGGCCGTAGGAACCGGAGGGGCACGGGAGGGGGGGGGGGCCGTGCCACCCCAATAATTTTTCCGATACATAGATTACTATAGAAAACATGGCTACTACATGCTTGTGCCCCCTCAATAAAAACGTCTTAAGATTTTTTTTTTTTTTTTTTTTTTGCTTGTACAAGAATTTTTGGTAGTTGATAGTGCCCCTCAACTGAAAATGTATATTCTATTGACGTAATTACATATTTATATATTTTAATTTAATGAATTGGTCCTTAAATTAAATAGTAGATTGTCTGATTCATATAGAAGTCTAATAAGAACCAAGCCTGTTGGGTGCCCCCTCTCTAAAATTAGAAATTGCTTTCCACATGTCTGTATAGCAATCACACAATCACATCGCAAAAGAATTCATTTTTAAAATTCAAAGTGTATTTTCAAAAATCTGTTTTTAATTTATAAAGGAAATAAAGATACATAATTATCTGCACACACGAGATTTATGCTATATGTCGTGTACATATAACAAGGTGATACCTTGCGGGTTCACTTTTTGACTCAACCGACGACTCTTGCTGCATCTCTGCTTCTTCATTACTAGCTTGTTGCGTTGTTGCTTCCTTCTCACTAGGTTGTTGCGTTGTTGCTTCCCTCTCACTAGGTTGTTGCGTTGCTGCTTCGCTGCACTCGGATACTGAACTGAGACTGGTAGCTACTCAGGTGAGCGATGTGGCCCATGGGCCTCTTGTATAATTTGTGCTTTGAAAAGCTAGCTAGGCTATTAACATGTAACAAGTCTTCATTATCTAATACTGTAAGCATGCTTTTGTTTTGCATTGCCCATAGCCAATATTGAACATGAATATATATACATGTACATTGTATATTAAAAATAAATAGCATATGGATTTCTGTCCACAAATCTGGATAATTGGGTTTTTCTTTTTATTAAAGCAGTTGGGTTGAAAAGAATATATTGAGGAGAATGTTTTTATCCAGTTGGTTTGTTAACAGTGCTTATAATATTTGAATTGTACTCTTTTATGCTGAATGCCTCATGAAACCCCTGCCTTCTGCCTGACCTTACAGTTACCATGCAAGAAAGAAGCAGCCAAAAAAGGATGATGTTACACTAATGACTATTGACATTCAGTTATTTAATTAATTGCATGCAATTAACAGTTAATACATGATATCTTGTCTTTTTATTTATATAATTTTTGGCATAATCATTTTTACCGTTAAATTAATTAACTGATTTTTTTTTCCATTTAGTAATTAAGCTAAAACATTTTAGTAATTAAGCTAATAAGTTTATTGTCAATATGAATACATGCACAAGATTGCCAAAAATATACTTTTATTTATTCATTTATTGGATATTCTATAATTATATATAATTATATACTTAGTTATAGAAATAACTGTCTGATTATCAAAGTTTTTCTTTAATTTGTTGATCAAAGATTTTGGACAAGGTAAAGTATCAATATTGATCTCACTGTAAGTCTGTTAAATTTCTGGAGATCACTAAAGATAATACATTGTGTAGTTTAAAAGTTCTTCCTTATGATTGGTTGGTACAGTAATGAGTTGATAATTGCTATTCATGGTAATGCACACAATAAATTTAGTGACAGTGGTAATTTGAAGATACAAGTCTGATATACTTTGTCATTTAAACATTTAATTAATTTTTTATAATTATATATTAAAATATTTGAGAATTGCTTTATTTTAGAAGAGGTACTGTAGATCTGGATGTAATTATGATGAAACATTCACCAATAGTGGATTCCAATATGTCTGCTAATTATGGAATTTCCAGTTAAGGTAATTTTATTTTTTATCAAATGAAATTGCATTGGGATCTCAGTCATGAAAGTCAGGTTAAATATATAAAACTGACTTTACAATACTTACCTCTTTTGACTGTGGTGCATGAAATTGCATTACTCTTCAATTTTGTGGCAGTGGAGGTCAATTATACATTCTCTCTTTCAGTATACGCCTTGCCACAACTACTCCGTATCCACACCACTTAAGATTTGAATAAACTATAGTAAGAGGGAATTGATCCTGCTTGCAGAATAGTTCGATGAGGAGAGGTTTAATGCAAGCTTCAAAAGACTTGGTGACGCTATTTTCCCCTCCAGATGCTGCTGGACGATGCCTGATTGAGAGAAAAATGTTTTCATTTATGCTTGTTTTTTGGCCAGTTACTGTGAGATTTTTGAGTCCAATCAGCTTTTTTATTTCCTGGATACCTCTCTCTGTCATTGTTGCGGTCAAAAACAGGAACCGACATTTTAGAAGTGTTCTAAGCGAACCTATATTCTGGAAGACTGGCCGAAATTCCTTCCCCCACTCCAGAATACAATGAGCTTCGTCAACACACACAATGACTTCTTCATCCTTCTGGATCATGGACGACAGACTCCCAAAACCCCCTCTTGAAATGATACTTTCAGGATGACCGAAGACATATTTGACATCAGAGATGTTGCAGTGTTGATAGTCCTCTGAAAGTTTGATCGCAAGGGGACCTAACTTATCAATTTCCTGATCAATTATGGCATTCAGTGGACTGATAATAATACATTTTTGTTTAGTTCCAAGTTCTTGTGCATAGAACGGTGAAAGTTCATAAATAAGACTTTTACCGTATATAAAGAATGAACTTGATGTGGTTTTAAATAATTAACAGGGTGTCCTTTTGATTTTAAGTTGAAATTTTGTACAGCTCTTTTAAGTTTGTTTGCTCTGATTAAGGCATCCATTGATCTAAAAAGAAAGTTAAGATTATTTTTTAAAAGTTTTCATTTGAATTCTTCTGAATAAAGTCTTGTTTTAATTATCATGATTCATTGGTTTTAATCTGTCAAGATTTGATGCATTATAGTTATGTAAAGTAGTGCTATTGGTAACTTTCAGTAATTATTCCAGAGAAAGAGTCGAAAAATTTTAAACCCACCAGATGAATTGCATCTGACAAATTCCTTTATTTTGTTATCTATAAGTTTATGTATATATGAAATATATTTCGGAAAAATGTTTAAAAAATCTACGGTAATGAGGGGAAAACATGATTTTAGCATGTTTTGATTTCCTATACAAATTACTGTAGAAAAGGGGCATAACTCTGTATGTATATATATATATATATTATTGCATGGATATATATATATATCCATGCAATAATATTTACAAATGCAGATGTTTCTCCTCATGAAACACTATTTGAACGAACAAGGTGTAATTAAGCCTATACATGTATATATAAGGCCAACAATAAAAAAATTGTTTGATGTGCTCCGACTATGATGGGGTGTTTTTCAGTACTTCAAATTTCTTTTCTTTTTTCCTTTCAGCTACAAATTGTCAATATCATTTTTCAAATTAAGGTTTATCATTTCTCTAGAATGCTTTTAAGATTGAAAATACATCAATAAATATTAGAGTGTCTATATTATTAGCTTCATGGTGTATAATGTAAACATCCATAAATTTCCAATTATCTCAGATTTTTTTGACAAATAACAACAATCAATATGTCGGATAATTTAAACCAAAAAACTCCTACCTACTCTCTCACCTTGACAAATGTGAATCGGAGTACATCAAACAAAAAAATTTAATAATGGCCTGAGCAGCTATGTCAAATCACCATAAATTGATTGATATGAAAGTCATAAACGATTAATGTAATTTCACAAGCGACATCATAAGTGGTAAACATGTTCATCACGTTTATTTATGCCATTAAAATTCCTCCCATAAAAGGGGTCAGATGTTTACAAAGGAATACAAAATGTTTACAGGCATACGTAGGAAAAATCTTTCAGAAATCATTATGATAGAGCAGGGTCGTAATTCGTCATGTTAATATGAAGGCATATACCAATATAATGTGGATTCAACTTTGTGTAAAGGTGAATGCATTGATATAGTACAGTCAAACCTCATTATCTCGAATTCAGTAGGACCAAGAAAAAACTTTGAGATATCTGATGATTCGAGATATATGGGGTAAAATACCTGGTACTTAAAGAAAAGGGATTTGGACTTCCAAATCACTTTGACATATCCATGGTATTCGAGATACCGAAGTTCAACTGTATTTTTTTGGGAGAGTATGTAATTGAACCTTGTCATTCAGATTTATTCAGTGCAATTGCAACATAAAAGGAAACCGAGAACAGACTTATGTCAAAATATTAATAATTTAGGAATGAAGCTTATTTAAACTTATGTTATATGATATAACATAACTTGGGGCAGTTTACACTTTATAAACCGCTTCTTATAACAAAGCGTAAGCTGCCCCAAGTTATGTTATATCATATAACATAGGTTAAAATAAGCTACATTCCTTATAATTAAATGTCAGTGTAGACAATAAGACAATTTTTCATCCAAAAATGGCTTCAAATTGAGCATATTTTAAAAGTAACGTCAAGCGGAGTAAAACGTTTTGATAATGAAACAAAGTTTTCATCATATTTTTGAATTAGAATATTATGAAATCCTTCAATTTTTTAAGCACTGATGTTATCTCAAACTTGATTTTTAAAATCACAATTTTGAATCAAGTCCATTCTCAGTTTTGTAGTCTCAGAGGCCAGATCTTCACATCTGCTTATATATTGAGACTTTCATGAGATATTGTAACTCCTTAAGTTTTCAGTCTTAAATCTTCATTCAAATTACGGGAAGACTTTCAGCTACTATTATGAAATTACTTCTAAGGTAGTCCGATCCTCAGGTTCTGAAAATCAGCTTTTCAGTAAATGAAAATGCTCACAAAAATGTCTTGGATTTCACAGAATAACGTGTATTTACTCATGGTATTGCCTCCAAAGAACCTTAAATCATATTGAGATGCATAAAATGAAAATTGTTGCAAGAAAATATTTCAATTTCAAGCTTCATTTTGAAACTTTTTAAATTAAATAATAGATTTAAGAGTTATTGTTCCTATCTGAGGATCGGATATCCTTAAGGGTACCTTTTTTGTATAATGAAATACAATGAAGTACAAAGTATTTATTACATGCTTTAATAATAATTGTAAGAAATAACAATCTAAAAAGTTTGACTTTTATATAAACATCTACAAAATGAATGTCCCTTTCAAATAACATGGTTAACACTGATTTTTAACTTTCAAAATATTCATGTAATTGATATTAATTGTTCTAGCTCCAACAATGAAATATTCTTGGCTGGTTCTCGCATAGCTTTAAAAGTTTCATTATAATATGACAGTGCCACATCCACCTAAAATCCAACACTTCATTCTTTTATATCCAGGTGATGGAAAAGTTCTATGTGGTAGTTGTTACTCCATGCATAAATTGTCAGTTTATCTACAAAAAGATAATTTTAAACATACTCTTTAAATTTTCAGATTATAGATGTATATGCTGTATGCACTAAAAATTCAAATTGGAAATACATCATTAAATTGAGAATGAAAATGTTGAGGCATTTAATCCTTAATGGATTTATGCAATACCATTTTTGGTTTCACAAGTCATCAATTATACTTTCTACACTTGAAACTTATAATTACATTAAATAACTTTGTCTTGTAAACATGGATATAGATTACTTTGGATAACATTCATTATTCTTAAAAATCTTCCTTTTTTTTCCCCTACTGGCATGTTTAATGTTCAGGAAAGAAACAATGAATTTTTGACAGGACAGTCAAAGATTTTGTCCAGAATCATTACTCATATACACACTTTTTTTTGCATTTAATCAATAAAACATACTCACCTTATTCTACATCTGATGGCTAATCTGTCAGCATTTTTTTTCCCCACACAGCAATGGATTTATTAGGTTACCTGAGTCACCTATTGCTATCTGTTTACGTCTGTCGTTGTCGGTCGTGTGTTAACATTTCTCAGAAACAACTTAAATAAGCTAACTAATTACTTAGTTATGTTGAACAAGGCTGCCTCTTCCAAAACTGTGAGTTTCATGGCCCCTGGTTCAGGGGTTCTGGTGTTAGGATGGGGCTCTATGGATTAAATTGTGAAAATGCATTAATCTTTGAAAATCTTCTCCTCTGCTCCTGGGTATTATTTAAACAAAGGAAGTGCATGCTTATGATTAGGAAGAATGTCTCTTCCAAAATTGTGAAATTCATGGCTCCAGGGTCAGGGGTTCTGGTAAAAGGGGGGATCTATTGATTATATAGTGGAAGTGCATACTTTTTTTTCAAAATATTCTATCTACTCCTGGTTATAAAGCAAAGAAACAAATGTATAGTTTTGATAAGCAAGGGTGCTTTTATTTTTTAAACTTGTGGTCCCAGGGGTTCTGGTGTTTCTCCGAGGGGGGGGGGCTCTATTGATAATATGGCGAAAATGTGTGAATTTTTGAAAATCTTCAACTTATTGCATAGTTATGATGATGAAGGTACCTCTCTCAAATTTGTAAATTTCATGACCCTTGGTTCATGGGTTCTGGTATCAGAATAGGGCTGTGTTAAATCTGTAGTGAAAATGCATTACTTCTTTGAAAATCTTCTCTGCTCTTGGGCATATTGGAGGCAAACAGAGGAAAATCTTTAATAAGCAAGGGTATTTTTACCAGAATTTTGAACATCTGGACCATTTAGTCTAGTGTTCTGGTCCTGGCAAGGTCTCTATTAATTTGTATTCTACTGAGCGAAGTTATTCCCCTTTGCAATTCACCTTTCAAATTGATAATTAATCACTGTAAATAATGTATTTGTCAACGAAAGGTTAACAGAATAAGAGAATTATGCAAGAACATTTATTGTAGTTTTAATGATCAGGTAGACTTGAAAATAATAGATGAATAAAAATGAGATAAAATAGCTTATCTTCTTAAATGTTCTTCAAAGGCCAAGAGAGACAAATGTGAGAGGTAACAATATGATATTAAAGGCCAAGAGAGACAAATGTGAGAGGTAACAATATGGGGTTAAAAAATAGATATTTTGTTAATAATCTGCATTGTTACAGTGATATTGTGGGACAGATAGATACTAGACCAATTATTTTGTTGATCCTAATCATACTATTTTTCCTACTTTGGGGCAACAAAGCTTCATCACGACCATAGGAACCGAGGGGGGAGGGGCGGCACAGGGGGGGGGGGCAATATATTGAATATTATAGAAATCATAGCTTTTACATGCTTGTGCCCCCTCAATAATAACGTCTGATGACCCTTTATTCTTTTTTTTTTGCTTGTCAAGGAATTTTGGTAGTTGATAGTGCCCCTCCAACTGAAAATGTATGGTTGCAATGTGCCCCCTCAAAGTGAAATTGCTTCCTACAGGCCTGTTCATTTATCAGTTTATGGATCCTCTAAATTGTACTCAGGTGACCGTTAAGGCCCTTGGGCCTCTTGTATGTCTCACCATCACATGGCTCAATGTTGGAGAGGTTGTGAATCCATTACAAATATGCTTCTTCTTTCACTGCTTCTTAAAGTCCTGATTCTCCATGGAGGATGAATTACACCACAACTACAAGAATTATGTATCTATATGATAACTGGAAACAACATCAGCTATATTTATTCCATATGAAATTGCAAAGTTGAACAGGATTCAGTATATTATTAAACCATGAAATATTTTTTAATTAATGTGTTTAAAGTACATATATATTTAAAAAAGTATCATACCATTACATGTATTTTAGTTTAGTTTTTTTTTTTTTTTTTTTTTTTGGTGGTATATTGAAGCATACATACATGGTGAATTGTTGCAAGTCAACTTTAGAATCATGTTATCCAGATTAGTATATAGTTATGATGACACAGGTTAGTTTGTTTTAAGGCACGCATAGCTGTATCAACCATCCATGTGAAGTTAGTTATGATTCCTGTCAGCTTGCAAACATTCCTTTTGTTTTTGTGTTTAATTTAATCCAATCCAAATACTGGACATGAAATCAAATTCAGGAACTTGTCAAAATATTTAATTGACATACTTTGATAATAATTTCAATGACTGCAAAACCATGCTGGTATGCCAGCTTGAGCTTTCTTATTCGGAGGAAGTATATTCCCCCAAAATATGTGAGTAAACATAAATAAAAATAGATTGAACTTAACAAAAACCACATTGTTTTTACATTTATATTACATTAGCGCACGACAATGAAACACAAAAGGATACGTGAACACCGTGTTTTTCGACAATGATTATCAAAAACTTTTCTAAGTCACTTCCAATATATAATACATTGTTGCTCATAATTTACCAATGAAATCTTTCTTTTAAATTTCTCTCAGTTCATAAATATTTACCTTTGTTATGTTAATGGAACCTACTTTCGTTTAATGTACCGCCATATTGTTTATGATAGATACCTACTCCCGTAATGCAACAGTCACAATGTCTACAGCCGCTGCATAGCCTTCGTAACGCAGTGGAGTAGGCTGTGACGTCATAGCTATCTCGCTTTACACTTGCAGCCATTTTTACTTCGCCGTAGCCCGTAGGTACGGGGAACGCGCGCGTGTAGAACGATTTTAACTGAAAGTTAACTATAAGACATCAATTAAATGTGAGTTAGCTAATTTATTTTTAATAGGCTTTCGAACAACAAAATTTTAACTGACAGTTACGTAACTCGTCGTTAAAAATTTAACAGCTAGTTACGGCACTAACTGGGAGTTAATTTAACTAACGTTCGTGCAACCGGATCCTGGTGTTGGAGTCCTGAGGGTGGTGTTAGTCTTCGTGGGTGGTTTTGGACTCCTGGGGTGTTGTTGGTGTCCTGATTAGGGGCGCCTGATTAGAGATCTCTCCTGGATTATGTTGGTCTTCTGAGTGGAGAGAATGGTGCAGCGTTTTAGTTGATTACCCCTACAATGTACAATTTGATATAATAAATATTTGTATAATGAAATATGTTAAAATTGTGTTCAGTCTCATAATCTTTTTATTCCAAAATTATCTTTCAGTGAAAATTAACGAACACTTAAAAAACAATTAATATATTGCGCTTTTTCCAAATTATGAATAATCAATCCAGTATTTTTTAAAACGAATTATTAAATTAACACATATATGCAAAAATTAGTTTATTTCTTGGAATTGCAAATGATAGTTATTAATAAAACTTTAAAATGCAAATTTTTAAAGTGTAATGAGAATAGGTAATGCACTGTACCATTTGATTTCCATGTGTTAACATTCATCAGCTGCTTAATTTGGTGAAGGCTTTTAGGTGCTGGAATGTCCTTCATTTACAAGGTACATCTATATCATTGTTTGGCCGTGAGATAAAATCTATTTCTGCATGATATCTCTTCCATCCCTTTATAAGCCATGCCTACTGTTCACAAAACACAAAGTAAAATGAAGTAAATTGAAAGTGTAACAGGAAAGTAAAGAAAAATTCGTTAAAAGTTTGTGTTCCATCAAAGCAAAAGACTTACACATGAATTTCTCAACCTAAACTTAAATTGTGCAGCATTTCAATATTCCATAAAACAATTATTTACAAGTAAAACTCAAATCCAACACATGAAAAGAAAATCATTAAAAGAGGAAATTGCTTTAAAAATAATGATTTACTTATCAAATAAAAAAAGGGGGAGGGATATGCTGGAAAACAGACGGGGAATTCCTGACTGCCCCCCCCCTCCCCCCTTCCCCCAGTAAAGCTATACAAAGACATATCCATAAGAATCTGAAAATAAAATTCAGGGTTTCTTTAGATGTTACAGACGTGAGAATGGGATGTAAACGGGACTCGGTGCGCCGTGAAAACTGCCCAAAAGCCTTCGGTGGAGATGGTTGACTTCCCCTTACAACATGTTCAAGTGGCCATCCCCTCTTTTTTTCTTTTACAGAATCTTTGATCCGTTTATGCTATATATCCTAACACTTAACATACACAAGATGTAATACTCTCAAACTATGAAGATCAATTAACTAAACTACACAATAGAATAGTCTTCAATGTGGTCTTTATGCATTCTTTAAAAAAATATTGAACTGAAATTGGCGTCAGTTGAAATTCGAAAACATCCATAATCATGAGCAATTAAGATAAATAACAAATCGAGTTAATTTTTAAAATCTTAAAACAGCTGTATATATAAAATCTTAAAATTATCAAAACAGTTCAATATTTCCCGGATGTCCTACTGCGCATGCTCTTAATTCGTACTTTGGCAAATTCGTACTGAATTCATATTAATCACTGAATTTGTAAAATTCATATATTTATCATTCTTGTTAGTTGTTATAGTTATTAATGATATACGGTATGCGACTTTGTCAAGTCCGACTTCGTTATGGTACGACAATGTTATAGTCCGACATTATTATAGTTCGAATTATTTATCATAAATAGGATTCCCGCTCGACGAAGATCCGACGTTGAATCAATGTTGGCAATTCAACTCAATTTGAATTCAATGTTGAAACAACGTTACATTTTCTACGTTGAAAAGTCAACGTTGAATCAATATTGAATCTAGATTTATCAACGTCTAAACCCATTTTCAACTAATATTCAACGTTTAAACAACGTTGTGTGCCTGCTGGGTTTATCCTTATTAGTCACCTCTGCTAGTCGAATATATACACGATTTATAAATTTTACTCTGTCCACGGACGTGTAAGGGGGAGCGTTTCACAGTCAAGTTTTTTTTTGTTACGCAGCTATGTTAAGGCTGTCCGAAGGGTTTATATGCATTAGATATATACTATTTTATATTGAACTATGTTTTGATTTCAATTTGTAATCTATGTATAAATACACAGTTAAATTGAATAAGATATTATAGAAAAGCATTTTTGTGATGTCATATGACTGTGTTGATCACGTGACGGACACTTATAAATTTTCTTAAATGTTGCACAAACATCGCATCGGCACAAGTGAAAAACAAAATTATTGTGAACGGCTTGTTACATAAATTAATTAAACGTATTCTTGGGTATATATAAAGTGCTGGGGGCAAGTCTGAATTTTATTTCTTAAGAAAATATTGCACGAGAAATTCAACTTACCCACATACAAGGGGTCATTTTCAACTCTTTATCACAATTTATACAAAATAGGATAAATGACATACAATCCCCCAGCAAAATTCAGTTAGAGGACATATATCTCTAGTAGATTCACACAGAATATCTTCAATTAATCCTTATTATTCACTTGTTCCAGTCTAATATACATAAGATTTATAAATTCTTACTCTGTCTACGGACGTGTAAGGGGGAGCATTTCACATTCTTTTTTTGTAATTGTTTGAATACGTACATGTTAGTCAAGAAAAAGTAATAACGATATTATACTGCAAATATTCACCATCATAACAGTCTTAAAACAACAATCCAGACACATGAATTAAACATCAACTTAAAAAATTCTACATGTGATGTGAAAGGAATGTAAAAGTTATGACACTTTCCCCGTCATGTCTGCTCAAATTTGCAGTGACTTGACGTCATATGCCATAATGACGTCATATCTAGGTAGTTCAGAGAAGTAACTACGGCTGGTACATTGTGACATTCTTCGGACAGCCTTATCATAGCCGCGTATTGTTTGAATATATGTATATAGTACAAGTTAAGGAAATAACGATATTACATTGCAAATGTTCAATATCATAACAGCACACTTAAGCTTAAAGAACAATCCAGACACTTGAATCAAACAACAACGCAAAAAAATCTTTACAAGTCATGTGACAGGAATGTAGAAGTTATAACACTTTCCCCTTCATGTCAGTTCAGGTATGCAGTGACCTGACGTCATATGCTATTATCACGTCACATCTAGGTAGTTCAGAGAAGTTACTACAGTTGGAACAGTTTGATATTTCACGGACAGCCTTATCCTAGCCGCGCAATTTGTAGTGTAACCATGAAAACAACGTACCAGTTGTTAAAAGATATATTTTTTGCTGCCTTAGAAATTTACTTACATTTTAATCAAGAAACATATCAACTCAACTTGAACAGTACTTATCTAGTAGAACTAAAGTTGAATATAATATATTGATAAAGTTTGTTGAAAAACACAACACTGTTGCTATGGTTACCAAGAAGATAAAATGTTCAATTTTGTTAATTTTTTATCAAAATTAAACCCCATGTGCCAGCTTTTTGCATCGAGTTAGAAATTGGGTCGTAGTCAAAATTGAAAGTCAGGTTAGTTGTTCCTAAATATCAATCATTAAAGTTTTGGGAATCTACATACATGTACAAGAGTATGTTTCCAAGGAAACAGAATATTTTCAGATTTTTATGCATATTTTTTCGGCTTATTTCCATAGCAGCGCTCTATTGAAAGAATTGAATTTGAATTTTTTGAAATGTGAAAATTATAGGGTCACACATATGCCTTCAGAAATTGATCATCAGTTACATAGAAATATGCTTTTTAAAAAGATAGGATAAGATTAAAAATACTAAAAGAGTAAATTTCAGATCCCTTTGTGGTATTTCAACCATGGCAACCATTGCCAACCTATAAGAACTATCATATTTTGTCTTTGGTATATGTAACAATTATCTTTTTATTATTTGCTTGCATTTCAACCTATACATGTAATTGTTTTTATTCTTAAGTGCATGACTTTACAAAAATAAATGAACAAAATTATTTCTTTCGAATACTTTGTTTCCGTATTAACATATGTAATAGTTGATTTACCAAACATGTTTATTATGCATTTAAGACACCAGGCCTTCAACTTTCAGAAACAGTCATTGCCACTTGTTTGCTTTGCTGCAAACGTTAACTGTGCGACTCTGAACATGTTACAAAATGCCATTTTTTAAACTGTAGGACATGTTGCTATGGTAACCATGACACATAGCAACCAATTTTTGCCTGATTTGAGTTTACGGAATCAAAGACTTTTATCATAGAGAGTTTGGATAAATTCTGAGACTATGCGTGCCACAGATCCTATATAAAAGTTCACGTCATTACAGAGAATGGCTCTTAAATACAATACAACAGTACCTACCGGACACAACCTAACACCAGAGCAAACCCATAAGTGAACCCCTGATTCGCTTTCGGTTGGCTCTGGGTCCACTATTTAAAAAAAATGCGTGCGCTCTGGGTTCCCTGCCAGTTCGTCCGGGGTCAGCTCTATGTCCGCTAGAGCGAACCCCCCGGCGTTCGCTTTCACCCCTTTTATCCTACCGCCTGTAAGCTCTACTCCTTGCATATTCTATCTATCTATCTATCTATCTATCTATCTATCTATCTATCTATCTATTAGACTAGGTCAATACAAGGGGAATACGATCACATTGCGTTTTATTTTTTCTATAATGCAGCAGATTCGAGCGACTGAGTTTATCCACTTTTACAAGTTGTTTTTCTACTTCTCTACTGGAATAGCCCCGTTTTCTCAAGTTCTTTTTCACTTTTTCACGATGGTTTTGATAGTTTTCCTCTGTAGAGCAAATACGACGTGCTCTAAGACCAAGGCCGTACGGAATTGAACTTTTTGTAGACTCGAGATGGCTGGAGGTTTTGTTAAGGAACATGTGTTTGTCAGTTGGTTTGCTGTATAGATCTGTTGTAAGAAATCCTTTTTCCAGGGAAATAGAAACATCAAGAAACTCTTTTTGATTTTTGAAAAACGAGGTCAAGTTGAATGTTGGGGTGTTTTTATTAGCAGTCGTATGGAAATCATGCAGTTCATCTTCTGTTCCCGTCCAGATCCCAAAAATATCGTCAATATATCTAAGGTAGAAAAATGTTGTTTTTTGCAATTCTCAAAAAGAAAACAAATAACCAATAAAATTAAAAACAAGTTAGTTAATAACATGCATAAAAGAGGATCTATCTCGACTGAGTTACATCACTACCTTTTACCAACAGAAATATCTTCCGGTAAACTACAGGCCAATCCAAAAGTACACAAGGAGAGCCATCCACTGAGAACTATAGTAAATGGCCTTCAACACCCCATAGAAATTGCAAAAGACAACCACTTTTCTACCTTTTATATATATATATATATAAATATATATATAAATAAATAAATAAATAAATAAATAAATAAATATATATATATATATATATATATATATATATATATATATATATATATATATATATATATATATATATATATATATATATATATATAGCACATTTTACAACAACTCTTAAACTAATATAACTGCCCTAAGTGAAGAAATATTAATATAGAAAACACAGAGAAATTCACTTTTATAAGGATACCCACTTCCGCCCCAGCCCGGGGTTGAACTCTCGACCTGCGGAATCTGTCTCCTAGCAGTACTGGAACAGCGCGCTAGACCGCTCGGTTATCTAGGCAAGTCAAAAAACTTGCTTTCGATGTCGATGGAATTCTCGCGGCGCTGTCCTACACTACACGGCCATTGAGAATGGAAGTGAGATACAGTCATTTGGACAATAGTTTTATCAGAGGATCGTTACCAATACACGTTGTAATGAAATTAATTTTATTTATAAAGCACATTTTACAACAACTCTTAAACTAATATAACCGCCCTAAGTGAAGAAATATTAATGTAGAAAGCACAGAGAAATTCACTTTTATAAGTTATTTGGACATTAGTTTTATCAGAGGATCGTCACCAATACAATTGGTATTGGTAGCGATCCTCTGATAAAACTAATGTCCAAATAACTGTATCTCACTTCCATTCTCAATGACCGTGTAGTGTAGGACAGCGCCGCGAGAATTCCATCGACATCGAAAGCAAGTTTTTTGACTTGCCTAGATAGCCGAGCGGTCTAGCGCGCTGTTCCTGTACTGCTAGGAGACAGACTCCGCAGGTCGAGACTTCAACCCCGGGCTGGGGCGGAAATGGGTATACTTACAAAAGTGAATTTCTATGTGCTTTCTATATATATATATATATATATATATATATATATATATATATATATATATATATATATATATATATATATGAAGCACGTATACTTGTAAGTGATAAACAGAGGACGTTGATAAAATTACCATAATTTAATCAGAGAGATTTTTTTTTTTTACATAATTATTAGAATTATCACTAAGCGAGACTGGATTCGGCAAGATGAAAATCTTTTGAGTTGAGAATTTGTTTGTTTGTTTTTTATTTAAATAAGTATTTTTAATGCTTGTGTAAACAAGGGTTCCTAAAATTATTCCGGGTCGGGGACAGTAATTTACGGGAAAATAGTTGTTAAAGTTCAGGAATATTGTATGTATGTGTTTTTTTAACAACTTGTCTAGAAAGATATTCAATGTATGATTAAAAATCTGTACATGTTTGAAACGATACTTATAAAATTTAAGTTATAATTTATGAAAATTAATAAATAATTATGAAATTATCTGACAATTTATTTAATTTTTTTGATTAGAGAAATGTAATTCATAAATATTTAGTCATAAATAAAAATAAATCTAAATTGTACATAAACACTCATTGCTTATACTCTAAGTGTATCGTGTTTTTACACAGAAATGCAAACCGGCATGCTGACTGGTCGACGCACTAATTGATCGACGCGAAATCCTGATTGACAGCTCTGTTACGTAATAGCGAACTCCGGACTCGTTTTCTGGCTCTAGCGGACCCCGAGCGAACCCCGAAAGCGAACCCAGGGTTCGGTTGGGGGTCGTTTTTTTGTTATGTTGTGTCTGTTCGGGTTGCAATGTTAATATCTATCATGAAGTTTCAGAAAATGTATAGAAGTCATTCAAACCATAGAATATACAAAATTATTTCAAACATTTTTCCTGGCAGATAAAAAATTTCACCAGTGAGCTGAATTTGATAGTTGATCTGATCTTCCATATTCACAATTTATATTTCTTGGCTTCAACTACATATAATTCAAATGAAAAAGAACACTGACTTGGAATATAAAGTTCATATCAAATAAACAAAATCCTACTCATAATTTAAAATATCTGAACATTTCAAGAAATTTCTAAGTGTCATTACTACAGAATCACACTGAACTCTTTATGGTCAATTAAGAACTTATAATTCTGAAAAAAAATGGGTTTAAGGAATTGGACAAAAATAATACAGCGAGATTACCATTATTAATGAAGCTACAGTTTAGTTCACTAATAACGGCTTAAAAGTGAACGTATACCAGAATGTAAAAGCACAAAGTTTTTGCAAGAATGTAATCTACATGAAAAATATACAATTACATTTATTTTTTGGATTGATTGATTTCATGTTGTTTAACATCTAATTCGGGAATTTTTCACTCATAAAGAGACGTCACCGTGAACCGGTGAAGGGTTTCGAATTTAGATCTATGCTCGACACTCGGGGTCATTGAGCACAGAGGGTTCTCTATCGTAACAACGCCTACCGTAACACGGGACTTCGGTTTTAAAGGTCTCATCCGAAATATCCGTGACTTTCACTTCTAATGTCGGTTGGTTGGCAAAGAAACAGTCACTACCTATGTTTACGCCTTAGGTATGACGTATCACCGGGAACTAGAATCGAACCCGGTACCTCCCGATTACGAAGCAAGCGTTCTACCAAGGGGCCACCATTACCGGTTAAATTATTTTAAAAGTACATACACTTGTATCTGAAAAAATAAACATAAAATAAATTTCTTACTTTTTGCATTACATAGCCTTAGAAATATGTGTATTGAAAAGCTATATTTAGCTACTTAATGCTTTTTGCTTAGTTTTGCTTCAAACTACATCTGCATGCTTGTTTTTGAAGGAGGAAGGGGTCAGCCAAAAAAAAAAAAGAAATTAAAAAAAAGAAAGGAAAACTAGCTTGAAAAATCTTTGACAAGAAAAAAGAAATGAAAATTTTGCAAACCAGAAATCTTATTTCTTGGTCTTGAGGTGTTAGATTTAAACTTTTTATTTATTTGAGAACTTGACTACGTATGCTGCGACAGAAATTAGGGGCGAAATAGAAACATTTTCATACTAAATCAACAGTAAAATTTGGTTAAACATCCCTGTACATTCAATTGACGCTACTGCTTGACTACTTTTACATTTACAAACACGTTTTGGCAATGGATAAGTAGTAAATGTTTAATTACTAGTAGTTATTTGACTTATTTCTTCAAATATAGTTGCATTTGATAACAGTATTGCTTCTAAATGTGATGTTTGATTCCTAAAGTGAAATTGATTCAATCACTTTTTTCAGTTTTCGCATGCATCATATTCAATGGGATATATTCATCCGTGTATGGTAAATTTTGAGGTGAAAGGGCACGTTTATGTTCCACTTCTATCGAAATCGGTCTACCTTGATCTTGATTCAAATCATCAGTCCGAGTATTGTTTTGTAGTTTGTTTTTCTGAGTCGGCACTACCCCGATTGTCACCTCCGTCCGATGTTCGGTTGAATTTGTAACATTGTAAGTCGGTTTAGAAGAATGGTACAGAGTGATTGGGTATAGATAAGTGTCATTTCTGCTCCCTGGCCCCTGATCCCCTTCCAATTTATTTTTATGGTTCCCTTTTCTTACTCTATAAATTGAGAAGAAAACTTTT
This sequence comes from Saccostrea echinata, assembly GCF_033153115.1. Taxonomy (NCBI): domain Eukaryota; kingdom Metazoa; phylum Mollusca; class Bivalvia; order Ostreida; family Ostreidae; genus Saccostrea; species Saccostrea echinata. The sequence goes on from NW_026889848.1 coordinate 134,613, forward strand.
CTTGTTACACAAAATCAATTTACTTTAAAAAAAACTACAATATCAAATTACAAAATCAAGAAAAGATGTTCATGCATGGGCTAGTGAAATGATAACAATGTTACTAATTCAGGGGAGAAAAATAGATTTATTTACCTCAAACATATAAAGACTGTCACGACTATGATTACCAATCCTCCACCAGCAGCAAATTCTGGCATGATATCTGAAACATAAAACATAATCTCAAACAGAGGATAATTTGTTCAAAGATGGATCAAACTTCTATAGATCCTTTTACAGTAAACTAATGAAACGAAATACATTTTATTCAGCATGACAGAACAAAAACATATAGATGCATACCATTTAGTCTTCAGTATGATAACACATCTGGGAGAAAATCTTAGAAGGAAACGTACTTCTTACAGATATTTTGTCTGCAAATTGGATCATTTCGAGAACCTGTTTGCAAGAAAATATAATGCTCCTTTGTTGAAGGGAGATTCGGAGATTTTTTGAAGAGTTATTAGCAATATCATAGATATTACACACAAACAAGTACATGTACGGGTTTAGTGAACAGAACTGATCAGAGACTTCAGCAGTGGAAAGGCATTTGAAGAGGAGCTGCCCTAGCCTAGCAGTATGTGTTGAAATATTTTGTAAATATTTTCGTATTATTCTTTTGCTATTGCTATAGTGAGCCAGTCTGTAGTGAATGTCCAAAGATCCAGTGATCGTTTAAAAAAAATACTTCCATTTTGAAAAAAAAAATCTTAGAGAGCCGCGTGTACTCTAGTTTGTTTACCCGCTACGATTTTATCATAAAACTGAGTTTAATAGAATGTCTAGAATGACACAGTTAACACAGTAGTTCTTTTTATTTGAGCTAACTATATATATATATATATATATATATATATATATATATATATATATATATATATATATATATATATATATATATATATATATATATATATATTTGCGAGTCGACATTTGAATAAAATAAACTATTGTTAATTGATAAAAGGTCTATGACATTAGGTAGATTAGATGATTATACAGTTATATCACTGAAGTAAATTATGAGTTTTGTCTCCACTTTAGAGAGACCATTACTTTTTGCATCAATAATTTCAGCAAAATGAAAATTGCAAAAAGAAATATTTATGAAAGAAATGTGCTGGAAAGAAAACATAAAATAAATATATATATATATATATATATATATATATATATATATATATATATATATATATATATATATATATATATATATATATATATATATATATAAGATATAAATAATATCTGCTGTTTCAACTAGAAAGCTTGCACTCTTAAAGTAACCATTACATGAAGTTAAAAAATTCATTAATATGGGTAGATATTTATCTATCTCTAAATGGGACTTTTAATGTCGATATGCAAATATTATTTTTTTTCTATGATATATTTTTTCTGAACTATGTGTATTAATGTATAGCAGAGTTCGAAGATCAAATTTTGAAAAAAAAAAAAAAATTAATTTACAGTAATAACAACTTTAATAACGGTAAAATGTCACTCAGCAGAACGGGAAAATAAAGCCTTTAGGATTGCCTGTGTATAAATATTTGAAAACTAAATCTTTATATTCTAACAGTCAAATCTGCTTTTTTCAAATATTTCCAAGTGATTAATTGAAGTCAAAATTGAAAAATACTTTCGTCCCATATCTTGTATTATATAATTATGTTCTGTGCAAAAGAAACTGAAGCCAATAAGAATCATTGAACTGTAAGAACAGATACATACACGATAACTAAAATCAATGAGTATTTGTAAGTGTGACAATGGCATTTTTTCCAGGGATATACAAAACGACTATATCAATCATGAAATAAATGACAATAGTGAAGTACGTACAATAATTTCGTCATCAATTTATGTAATTCAATGCTTAATTAGAAATAAAGGTACTTACCTTTAAAAGAAATTTCATCATGTTCTGAGTAAACTTTCATTGTTGTATTTGATGAATTTATCCCATTCAATGGATTCACTGATGAGAATTCATATGTTTCTGTCGTGGGGTTTATCGTTGTTTTTGTTGTATTACTGCAAATGATTCTCATGTTTCCTTTTTCTATATCTATAAAAATATATATAAATTATTGAGCCTTAGGGATATTAAATATGTCGAGGAATCTACCTTATATGACAATTGTTACTTTGACAAACAACGGAGTGTCCAATCGCATAGATGATTAACAAAGCATGATGGTCTACTACCTATTTACATTTTTTCCCCTAAAAAAGTGGTTCGTGTCAATTTCCGAGGTAATATTTATTGAAATGCGGGAAAGCCGATAGAAACTCAATTTCATTGGTTATATATAGATACAAAGATTGGTTATTGATAAGCTGGTACATGCCCACATTAAGAAACGAAGTTGTTTTTATGAGTTAAATAGTAGACTGAAATCCCATCTGAAAACCATCACAATTCTAGCATTAAAAACTTGAAATTGTCAACAGTCATGATAATACATTGTATATGCAAAAATATTAGAGACTAAAATTTTGGTCCAGGGAATCCACGTAAAATTTGTATTCACTGATACTACAAAATTGGGATAGAGACAATTGTTTCTTGGACGTCCTTGTCGAATTTTCCCGCCCATTCCATTGTCAATCATTAAATGTTTTGATTGTAACAGATGTAAATGACGTAAGCTGCATATTTCCAATTTTGTCAGTTAATGTTCCGCGGTCTTGTAAATTTGATAATTGGCATGCATCATTATCAACACTTTTTAAATGCTTCGTATAGATTTTATTTAAAATATCTCTCTATATAACATTATTCTCTCAGTTAAATTTATCCAACATAATAGCTGTCGGCGGAACGCCGATGACGTTAAAACATAGTTCGTAGCGTTTGTAAATTTGATAAAAAAAAAATTGTGCTTCTTCTTCTTTTTTTAAAATAGAATTTTAAAGCTTTGTTTGAAGCAGAAATTGGACAGAACATTTTATTTTCAGTTAGTAATCGACTTGCCTATCTCAAACCATCTACAGTTATCGAAAGGTCGCATGATTACTAATAATTTTGTGAATAGACTATTTCCCAACCCAGATCATAATTCCATTTTCTCGAGAATTTGGTCTCCACATATGACATCCTCTTTCTACCTTTCAGTTCCTCTTGAATTTTGTTGATTACCAAGCTTTTCTTTCATCGGATAACCAGCCAAGCCATCCTTGAACCTCTTTTAACAGGTATAAACCAGTGTCTGAGATATATTATGTCATTCCAACGTTTCCATATCTTTTTCCTTATGGACAAGAATTATTCCCCGCTTAACATGTTACTGTATAATAACTTTGTGCTCCGCATAATCGGTCGACGTCGCAAGAGTAATATCTATCGAAAAGTGCTTGTGCATTTATCGTCAAAAATTTGCCATTTTAAATGTCTAACAAGTTTGGCTTTCCAGAAAGCCATAAATGTCATCTCTTTGGCTTCATGAATGTCACAGAATAAACAGTGGAATGTTACATTATTTTTTCAGCTATTACATGCAGTAGTATCGCTTTTGAAAAAAAAGGGGGGGGGGAGAAAAAAATCGACGACTTATCTGAACAATCTTTGACAAGGGGAAAAAGGGGCTGTCCAAACTCCACATTTTCATTTCTTGAAAGGGGGAATTACAACTTTTCCAACAAACATATTTTATATTATAATACATTCCCATGGGATGATTTGACGTACCATACTGCAACAAAAGATGGAAGATGGGGCAAGGACGCGCCTTTGAATGATTATTTTTAATGTTTGGGAAAAACATGGAAGGGGGACGACCCTCCTGTTGCTACATGCCTATATTATTTTACTTGTTGTAAATATGCTTTATTCATTTTGAATATTTTTGTACAATGTCTGTAAAAAAAAGTAACCTCTGAGAAATATTCGTAAAAATTAGATATAAAACAATTGTTCCGTATGAAGATGGATAAAACCTTAGCGTTTCTTTTGACTTTAGTTTGTAGTCGCCTACTACAACAGCAAAGCAGTTTTAAAGCGCTAACTTAAATTAATCTGAACCTCAATTATAATTTCCAAAGATTTTCCTTATTTTAAACTTATCCTCTGAAGTGACTTGGCTATCGAGCCACTGGGAATATCAAGGAAAACATTGAGACACTCCTGCATCATATCCTTCTGCTGCCAATATGCAGATTCATGTGTTAACGCTATATTATGTATATATAATATAAGTACATGTACACGTATACGCTTGTGGGAAAATAGCATGCATAGAAAGGTTATAAAATTGAAAAGTTACCATTTAAAATTAAGTATTGGCACACTGAAAAGAACCTCAATCTACCAACATCGATTTTATACGCTGTTTCACGAGACACACATTTTATAATTTTGGCTTTATTTTAAGAATACGAGGAGTGATTTTTTTTTTTACTTTTTACCATTAACAAAAAAAATGCAAATCAGAATTGCATAAAGAATTAAATTGATAAGTTGCTTTATTTATTAATCCTTAAAAAATCTGAGCCAGGTAAAGACAATTGTGTTTTTCCTAAAACTTTTCCGCAGGAGTAATTTTAAAGAAAAAAAGAATAGTGAAGACATCCGAGAAAATACTCATAATGATTCTTTACTATTTTTATTCCAATGCCTGCAGCACTGAGCTACTTAAATCAGAGACATTAATTTATGTTTCTGCTTAAATTGTGCTTTTAGGTAAAATTTCTTTTCTTCGAAATTTATTTTTTTGAGTAAGTTCTGTTTTATTTTTCATATACGGCAGTAAGTACATATAAAAGTTAAGTTTTTGCCATTATATATATGCATTTAACGTGAATGTTTTCAGTGTTTCTTTCGTCAGTAAATCTTGGACCCACGCCTTGGCTGATACATTCAATATGCCATGTTTTGTGTATTTTGATCCCCGCGCGCTGACCATCGTTTCTGCTTCTGCCAAGTATTGCCCACAATCAACAAGCTGATTATTATGGCAAATTTGGTGCGCATGATATGACCAAAAATTAAAACTTTAAAAGGTTAATATTAATAATATTTCTTACTTATGGTTAGAAGATGATCACCTGAGACCTAAAGGTGTCAGGTGTATTCGCCGAGACTATCTTTGATGGTAGATCATTCCACTCTCTGATGGTCCAAGGGAAATAGGATAACTTTTTACGCAATAACCTAGATACAATGTTTATGTGTATTTTGAAGACCACCACCCCAGCAATCCAACCTCTATTATCCTAATGAACCCTGTGTAGCTTTACTTTAAGATGGACCATTTTGTAATAATAAGGCAGAACTCTCAATTTTGTTTACATCTCTATATTTAGAAATCGTGTCATCGTCAGGTCATTTGCCAGACCACCAGCTTATCGATGGCAGCTTACAATAGGACTTCACTTCCGGAAAACGAACTTAATGTGTCATCTCCCGAGGGAGATGACAACAAATGAGTTTCACATATTAGTAGCACAGATTATACAAATTTTGTCAATGTAAATTTTATCACAATGTATTTATGTATAATTTGGTACTAAACAAAACATCGCTGACAATGCTATTCTTGAAAAGTGAAAAAAAAAAGAAGAAAAGAACAAACCTCCGGTGCGCTGACCACCTATTTTTGATTTTCTTTAAATGCCATTTCCATATACAAATGAAATGACAACCTCAAAAAATTATGTCAAAATAACAAAAATAATTCCAAACATAGTGAAAAAAATGAAAAACATTGGCCAGGTACTTTCTGATATATTTAAAAAGTTCGTGTTTTCTAGGACAACCCTCGTATATTGATAATGTTTTTGTATTTTTACCCAATTTAGAACACTATAATTCATTCAGTTAATGTTGCTTTATTGTATAAATGTATGCAAGCATTTCTTTTAAAGTACCGAATTATCGGATACCGAGAGTTGGCAGCTAGAGCGGTCGCGTTAAAATTAACATTATATACAAGATATCAATACAAAATAACATAACTTTTCTTTACCTTGATATTTACTTCTTTAGTAAACGATGATTTTTCTGATATTTTAACAATTTTAAAAAAAAATAATCATTTCTCCAATAATTTACATGTAAAATAAGATAGATGTGCATAGAGATGAACTCCACAGAACAATTAACTGTGGGGGAGGGAGTTACACATTATTCTCAATAATATTCAAGAAAAAATCTAATGTCATCGTTTTCATGTACAAGTTTGGTTTCTTTGTGTAATAAGTATCATTCAGGATCATTTCCTGTGTATCGGGATTAGCAGACCAAGAGTAGAAAACGTTGGTTGTGTGTAAGTCTTTCCATTAGTAACTAAAACTTTTACTTGACAAAATTTGTATAGTTGTTGCCTCTTCAGATATGTATTAGAAATAGTATGCTTTGTTTACCTTGGTGATGAGTTATGAGTTGAAAGACTGAAGGTTTTTGATTTTTTATCATCGACAAGTGCATGATCGTACAATACTTGATATTCCAATATCTTAACGGAACTCTTTCGCAATGAAGGTAGGAAACGACATGTAGCTGGGGGCAATGTGCTTTTGACAACAATGCGATATCGATCATTGTGGATATTCTAAGGACAGATAGGAAAGAAGACCTGGTGATATATTTTGCTAAGCATTCGCTGAACCTTGCAAATAAAACTTGAGAGGAGCTAGTCCTTTTCTAAGCTAGATTCTTCAAATAAAATATTCGACCATTACTTTCTGATATTCGTTACCTTCAGAAGCTAATGAAATACTCTAAACATTCCTAATTAGACAACCTACATTCTGAAGTTCAACCCTTGACAATACATTGCACTTCCGATATACTGATTGTTCGAATCATTCTGTCTTCTCTAGCGTAAGCAATGTTATGCCCTAGAAATCTTGCGAAATTAAGAGCTTCCTCGAATTCGCCGCAAAAGATCAGCAGTAAGTTAGATAACTACAAGGTGATCGCTATACTAAGTATTTCAAACTTGCGTAGACTACTTGCTGAATACAGCAACTCCAAACCTGAGACATTAGCAAAATTAGTTTTTATATGACAAGTTTCATAAACAAGCAAACCCTTATGGTCACAAGAAGAACCTCTTTAGGAGTCGGATAAAACTTCATGATTGTTCGTGTACAATATAACAACACACAAATAATACAGACAGAATTCTAACGAGAAACGTAAATTTTAAATATCTGCATTATTGGAAAAATCAATGAAAAACATTCAGTTGGCTGCCTCTAGAAAAATAAAAAGTTTAAAGGACTGACAAGCAAAGGGCAAAGCGGACGAGTGTAACATTTCATTATCCAAGAAAACAGGAGTATGAAGTTTTAATCTTGAAAAAAAAAATACCAGAAATAATTTTCAACCCTCTACTAAAGAAACACCAGGATGGCAACACATTTTTTGGGTGACCAACCTAAAAATACGTCTTGGTTACGGCCAGTAGTCGTCAAAGCAGATTGGAATTTATTGATGAATAAATAGCCCACACACTACTATTCCTGAATTACTCGAGAAACTTCTCGGGCTAAACCCAGACTTATTTTTTTGGTTGGGCTTGAGCACCCGAAAAACGCGTTGCAATCCTGTTATTTTTAATTTTGTTGATGATGGAAGATTTTTTTTTCATGATAAAAACTCAAAATTCTGTGCCAAAAATTAACTAAAACAATTATTAATAAAATAGATGATAAAAAGAATCATTATCTAAAAATAAGTATGTATTATCTAAAAAAATAAATAAAAGGTGTCTTAAACTTTCAATAAAAATAATAAAATATGTACATATTTTACCAGTGTTTTTTTGTTGAAATACCAAGATTTTTTTTTTCATGATAAAAACTCAGAATTCTGTGCCGAAATTAAATAAAACAATTTATAAAATAGATGATACAAAGAATCATTATCTAAAAAATAAGTAGGTATTATCTAAAAAAATAAGTATAAGGTGTCTTAAACTTTCAATAAAAATATTAAAATTTGTACATATTTTACCAGTGTCTTTTTGTTGAAATCCCAAGCAGTAGTAGGATTGTTCCTGATCGCTGTTTGGGGTAGAAGTTAGGCTCACTGTAACTGTTTGACACATATTGACTGCAAAATTTATTTCATATGGCCCACATTTAACAGTATAGAAATTTGAGGAATCATTTATGTTTATCAATGTATGACAAGGTTGAACAATATTCTGTGACTTAACCAGCATTTCGCCCTTAAAATACGGGATAACTCTACAGGTACAGGGAGGGCGGCTTTGATAAAAGTCAATGTAAACTTCTCCTCCTGTCAGTTCTGACTCATTGCAATGCTTGATTGAATAATGTGTCACTGGAAAGAAAAGCAATTTTAAGATAAAAAAATTGTGCATACGTACTTTTGTTAGATTAATTTAAATGCAATTTTCAGTAAGTGAATGAAATAAGAACTCACAGTTCGATGGGCACTGTCCTAAATAACAAAAAGGAAGATTTTGAAAATGTTATGATATAAATAAAGATACAAATTTGAAAGAAAAAATGCAGTAGATGAAATAGAAAAAAATCATTAAGAGATAATATGTTATGTAGAAGATTAAAAAAGTAACAAAGCGCTTTCAGGTGGAAAATATACATTTTGTACATAATTTTTAAATACTGTAGAAATTAAAGTTCAAAATAAGTGTTGAGTAATTTTTTTAACACAAGTCCATGATAAGTTCAGTATGAAGTGTTCAATTGCAAAATCAGTTCGAAATTTGAAAGTGCAGTTAGGAATATAGATATTTATCATAGACTCAATATTTATGTAAATGTTTGATAAAATGTCTCTAATCATGCAATGTTTATTTGATAAAATGAATAATACATTTCTTTCATTATGCATCTTCAGTGTATTTCTGTGAAAAGGCATTGTGTTTCCCCAAAAAGTAGGTGCAAACAGCTTAGCCCTTTGCTTAGATCGCTAATGTGCAAATAAATTGTGTCGTTCTGCAAACGGTGTACAAACTGTATTTCAAGGTTAAAGTTCGAATAAAAGCTGTCTTTCTAACAAACTTTTCTTGCAGTTTATTTACTCTGGAATGAATATTAAATCCGATCATGACCAAAATCTTAAACAGATTAGAAAATCCACCAATAAAGTTGTATGTTTCATAATTATTAATAAAGATTTTAAATGTAGGTGTCTAACAGGAAACTGCACGAGTTGAATCCTGAATCATGCTGATATTTTATAAAAACGAAATGAAATCATTCTGTACAATCGGGTACCATGTAATGGCTTAAAATACTTGTACCACAACATATAATTAACCTCATATCCAACATATTTAATCAAATATGAAATAATGTAAGCATGTCACATAAAATGGAAATGAAATTCTATTCATTCGAAATGACTTAACTTACCTCCAATTCTTGGAGACGAATATGTGATCATTATAAGAGCAAGCAAACACTTCATTTCTAAAATCGCTCTAACAGGAAGAAAAACATGACAGAGTTAAAAGTAAATACAAAGAATGTTCTAGTAACTGCCACAGCTTGTCAATACAAGGTAATAAAATTTAGTTTAGGTGCATAGGTTTCATTTGATTGAAACTTGACCTTATCTGTCGCGCTTTTTTCTGTCTATAACCCCAGACCTTGATAACAGTCTGTAGATCTTCCAGTGCTCCCAATAGATCCCTTGTTGGATTTTTTTTCTCGTTAAACTAGTTACAGGTACATTGAATAATAAAGCAAGCTGGAAAAATTAAAACACTTGGAGAAATAGGCATTGCAAAATATTTTATGTTAGATTTCAGATTATAAAGACCTTTTTCGTCGTTTCTGACTTCATGTTTCAGGAATTTTGTTTAGTTGTAGACCAAATGCATAGGTTGCATGCTTTTTGTTTAAAAAGTGAATATTTATCTTTAATTGACATATTTAGTCATCTGCATGTTTGTCATACGAATTGACTTCTTTGATAGCTTAAAATAAAATAAAGAAGAATAATAGGTAAATATGAGAATATCGAGCAAAGCTTAATGACAATTTTACACATGGTGGATGCAGTAAACAACCATGCATATATTGAATCGCTGATAATTTTTCCCCAACGATATCAGAGTCCAGATACCTGTGAAGGGATTCAAATCAACACCAAGGGTCAATAAGTATTGAAGGTTTTTTTAGCTTCTCAACGCCTGCTGTGCAGTACTGTAGCATTCCTTGACAGAGCTACCAGAAGGCTACAGATCTAACCATTGTAAAAATTGCCTTCAATATACGGCGACACTTTCTTCGGTTAATATTTCTAGCATTATATGCATTTCCTAGCCGAAATTAAAGCTGTAAGCATGGTATCCACCTAATATAATTATACTGAAAGAAAAACATCATTCTAACTGATGTATTGCAACTGCATTAAATCATGAAAATTGTTTAAATACATGTACATTATGCCTTTAAATTATGTTCAGAAATCAAAGGAGGAGAGGAAATCACTCAATATGACTCTAGCGTGCTCAAAGAGAGCGCGAGTCTATGAGCTCCGGAATGAAATGCACGTGGCTGGAATTTTGGATCAGTTTTACCAGTTTTGCAATCTTTGTTTTTTTTTTTTTTGTTTTTGTTTTGTTTTTTGTTGAAAATATCAACTGAGAATGTGTACAGATTTTGTCTTTGAAAGATGCCGCGCCTCAGTAAAATTCAAAGAGACCAGGAACTTGCCTACTAAATTATGTAGGGACATTATCAAAATAAAATTGCAGAGGAATTAAACATGTCCAAATCTACTGTGTCATGGCTAAAACGAAGACTCGTATTAACAAGAATTATTAACAAAGTTGGGAAGACATATGTTTTTTTTTTTTTTTTTTTTTTTTTTTTTTTCACCTTGGTCCGCTAGTGTTCTACTAGATGATTGATAATATCTTCATGTAACTTTACAGAAATAAAAATCACCACCCGTAGTTGTAGTCTTTGCCTACAGTTTTTCAGAGTTGTTGCTGTAGTGTAGCCATGGAAAAAAAATTAATAATTTAAGAAAAGTTGTTGTCACTTGACCATAGTATGCTAATAAAATAAAATAACATTTCTATTTTATTTTCTTACTTTTTGGTTATTTAAAGTTACATAATGAGTCAAAATCGTGTGTTTCTTTTATAAAAGTTGTATCACAAAACTAAAGATTTATGTGAAATATGAATATAGCGAAGTCTTGGCAACTCAAACCGCACTGTAAAGCAGGAAAAAAAAAGCAGCAAAATGTAAGTGCCGGAAAAACAAATGTTGTATCTATCGCTTTGGTTTTATCGTCAATGTCCACAATGTCAAGGTCCACGTCCTTTATTTTTAGCGTGAAACTTGTAAACAACATTAAATTGGAGGAAGCAGAAGTCAGAAATAAGTTATGATCATCTTTTTTGAAGATTGTATAAAAATTCTCGGTCATCCGTCATTTATATCTATGGAATTGAAACCATGGTAAATTCTTCAACTTTTCAGCGCATGCGTAGAAATCTATCTTAAAATGATTTTAGACTGTGATACAATAAAATGATTCAATGTTTTTGTCCTTACTGCTTTCCAACTATAGTGAATTTACACTTACCTACCCTTGATTGAATGCATTAGAGGAGGAGCTAACATTGTAAGAATGGGTCTATAATTAGACTTGTTAATTTACAATATGTTCGAAAAAAAAGAACGTGATCACCCTTTCCAATCTCCCTCTCCATTCTGTATGGCACAAATATACACATGTACTTCTGACAAAAGTTTCAAAACGAAATTACAATAATTATGAGTACGTCAATGTAAGTAAAGCAGATTTTATATCAATGCAAGATGACTTAACGTGTTCGAACACAATGTCCTAGTTAGCACAAAACATGCTAATCAGTAAAAAAGTGGTCGTCCTCATTATTAAACGGAGATTTAAGAAATTATGATGACCCCTGCCTTTGAAAACAGATTCGAACTTCGTAAATACACACTTTTATCAAATGTAATTACAAAAAGTTGTAGATTGGATGTTGACCATTCTTGCAATGAAAAGAATAATACTTTTAAAAGTTTATTTTGTCGCAAATTTCGCATGTCCTTAAGTGCAGCCATCTGTTTTGTGTGATATGTATGCGGCTATTAGTGTTTCTACAAAGTAAATATACATCAATTTGCATTTAACGTTTCTTGATACACGAGTGACCCTAAACGTTGTATATACGATTATAACACTTTAAATTACTCGCTCTATCTTAGTTTAGCTACGTCGAAACTGTCAACTTACAAATGTGCTACCGTAATGCAGGATTTGCTATAACATGTATAAGTACAGTATAACCTGTCTGAAAAGGTAAAAAAAAAACTGTACGTTTATTTCTTATCTGTTACTCTACAAATATTCACATTAGTTTCATTTGTGTATATATCCTTCGAAGGAGGTAGAGAGAACTTATATTTTTGTTATGTCATTGCAGCAGGTTTATAGGAAACAATAGGGCGTTCTTTTTTCTAAATTCAATTCTGTATTCGAAATATGTGTTGTTTTTTGTTTGATATTTGCTTTATTTTCAAATGCAATTTTCACAGAAAATTCTATTTATAAAATCATGTTAAGCTAAGAATGTTTATCTACATGTTAATTTTCAACCCTAACCCCTGGCATAACAGGGCCGAACGTATTTATCTCTTAACCTGATATCGGACCTCTGATCCATTGAAAATTTCAGAGTACTATGCAAAAGACACTAAAGAAAATTCTGGAAAGTTTTCTTGCCATTGATCCATCCATAAAGAAATAATATAAAGTGTATCGGCGATTCTTTTTTCAGTAGATGAGAAAAGAAATACAATTTACAAATTATCTTGAAGTTCTTCAGATGTTTATAAATAAAACTAAGTTAATTCCCCTCATACAGTTAATATTCTGCTGCCATGCGTATTCTTGTTTTGTGCGTGGAAATTATCTTTGTTAACAATTACTTAATCTTGATGTAAGTACATGTAGATAGCTAAAGTAAAGTACATATAAATGAAACAAAAATTACATAATTTTAGTTTGGAAGAAAACAAAATTATCAAAAAAGTAATCAAGACATACCGTAAATATAAATCTATATTAAAAAGAAAATAGTGAGTTTCTTAATATTAGTAGTTACATACATTAAATACAATTTAAATCAACGGAAATAGTAAACATTTACGTTGGCAATCATCATCAGTTCTGTTTTATCCTTGTTTGGCCGTTTTCGTCAGAAATGTTTTCTACAAAACATTTTGATTTTATTTTAAATAACTTAATCATATATTATGAACAAAACATATGGAAGGAAAAGGCATATAAAAGGAAAAGGAAAAGGCAGATATATATATAAAAATAAAATGTTGAACATAGGTACAAACTTTATTAAGCACCATTATAACTAAAATACAACCTGTCAGTATGTGTTATCCAACCTTCTTACTTCTATTCATAGTGCAATGAGCGCGCGGATCTGGGGACACGGTAAAGTAAAGTCTTCCCTTTGTTTTGTTTGTCCATTGGTAGTCTGTACCATACTGTAAGTTATAAAAAAAGAAATACGTATATATTCAACGCTAGATTTAGACTAGATCCGATTAACTGTTTGCATAATTGAATCTGCAAATATCTACTTGTTCAGTACTTGAACCCCACCCTCTACTCCAATATAATAATGTAATATAGAATACATGGGGAAAAAATATTCATTCAAATATTCGTTAATTTCAACCTCATTTCTCTGAAGAACATTTTCTGAATAATTTTTTTTTTCAAAAAAATTAATCTACAACAAGAAAGCAATAAAACATTACATTCTGTACCTACCATCACTTCGTGTTTCCCTGGGAGGAAAATGGCGATCGACGCTATTGTTTCTTCGAATTCCCGCCATACAATTGAATCAAAATGACCACGATACAGTCAAAGTTAACTAGAGCTTGGTAGTGTTGAGGATTTAGATAGTCAAAGTATGCTTTGACTATCTGGACGAAAGAAAATGACTTTAAATCTGGTCAGCGTGACTAATTTATGTTTTCAGTGTGTATTCCAAAGTGAAAAGCTTGATTTATAATAACATGGAGCAAGAACCCCTTTTACCCTTAATTGCACTTTTAAAACATAGCTTCATCTTTCCAAGAAATATATGATGTCCATTTATTCATGGATCATATCACACTGAAGATTTAGTCAGTCTCTAAGAAAAAAAAAGAAACAATTTTTACGCCATGGTAGTTCAGTCAGCATAGGGCTCTCTCTGTGTTCGGAAGGTCGTGAGTTCAAAACTTCGGCCGTAGAAAAAAAAAGGTATTAATTGTTCAAAAGGAACAAGCCCTCGGAAGTCAAAGCTGTGGGTCTTTTGGACGAGATTCCAAAATCCGAGGCCCCGTGCTACGTCAAGCATCAGCATGATAACGATCTCTCACTGCTCAATGTCCTGAGTGCCAAATATGTTTAATCATTACCTAACCTACTACATGTATATAAATTGTAATTAGGCATTTTGAACTATTTCCTGATTCTTTTTAATGTTTTTGCAAATCATGAAACAGTCAAAACTGTTTGCCCGGTCACAGAATGAACTGTTGCATGGCTGAACTGTTCCATTATGACGTTATAATTAATTCCCCGTACTTTACAGCTTTAATATTGAATTATGTATTAATTAAAGCATTTTCATTCAATTTGAAATTATCATCTGAAAAGTAATCCTGATATATAATCAATTTAATATCATTTCGAAGAAGAGGCCATGAACACCTTTTCTTAGGGTAATTTGCGAAAAATGTAGGCCCCTTTCACTCAGTATAGTTCTTTGCCATACACGTGTAATATTCAAATCTTCAAGACGTCATTATGTTGTTTACTACATGTTTTTTTTTTTCAATTTATTAGTGCATGATAATATCACATCCATTAATTTTTCTGAACACCAATCGGTGTGAGAATTTGATTAATATTCATCTTGTTTAGTTTGTTTTTAAAAAATAATACATGTACAAACATTTTTCGATGTATTTTAAAAGCCATTGATTATTATGTCGATATCATTACTTTAAGAAATTATATAGTAGGTTAGGTAATAAAACACTTATTTCATGACAACTCGGGAAACAGTCAAACTGTTGTCCTTCGATAATGGGGAAGACCTGGGAAACTGTTGCCCTCGGCCTTCGGCCTCGGGCAACAGTTTCCCAGGTCTTCCCCATTACCTCGGGACAACAGTTTGACTGTTCCCCTCGTAGTCATGAAATAAGTGTATAATTTAAGTCCTATAATGACCGGCATACAGTGACATCTCATTTATATAAATAAACTAGTTTGACAAGGGAAGTACAGTCGTTTAACCAGTAGCTAATTTGTATTACTATGCTTTTCAAATATAAGCGATACTAAAATTCCCCAAAATATGAACAACACATAGATGTCAATTACAATACACCGCTCCCTTTTCCCCTAGTTTCGAACTTATTTTTCAGTATCGAATCAAGCGCTCTCTACTGTTGCTGACCCTAAAAGTAAAATCGGCGGATTCAAATTATTGTTGAAATATGCCGTTATGAAATTTCTACATGAATCAAGTAAACATTATACTTGTTGATTTAAACGATCCCCCCCCCCCCCCCAACTGAACAGTATAGAAAATTGTGCCTTTTATGTTAAACTTCTCAAGATATGTGTTATTAAAATCAAATCACCTATCTCTAATCAAAATTTTCATGGAATATCTGTAGTCGTTATTTCTGCCAGCTTTTCCAGTTTTCGCTTCTCGTTAAAAGACATCTCTCGAACTCCAAAAAGTCATGAACCGAAACTAGTTTTGGTTAGTTCGGATGTTATAATTACATTTTAAAGTCAATTATTGTTTAATATCATATTTTAACTTAAATTGTTACATTTATCCTAAATATTTAACATACTCAATCTGGATCGACACAACATCCTGAAAATTTTGATTTAGACTTATACATCTATTTGTTTACACACTTTCGTTTTCTATGTCATGTACTTGCCAGTGTTCAGCTCGGGGTCATTGTTCCAAACTGTAAATACTGTGGAAAATAATCATGCATATCTTACAAAGATACTATATTGGGGTGTAATACTCATCCTTTTATTGTATTTACTCAGTAGAATTTTTGAACCGGTCACAATGTTTTTCAACAGATGAAATATATGGAGATAACGAACAGTATTCAAGTTCAAAAGTTAATTAACATTTAAATAAAGAACATTTAAATAAAAAAAACATTTAAATAAAAAAAATACACGATACTGGCAAGTATTCGCTATGAAACGTTCATTATTGAAATTATGCATTGTCAAGGATATATTTAATGGGGCTTTAGTTAGTCTTAAAAACAGAACTTTTTCAAGAGTGACCTATTTTCACCATGAATCGGACATACTTTCACCATGCATCAGACTATATAATATTAAACAATTATAAAAAAGGTGTTCTTATTTTTTACTGTCTGAATGGGAATATTTATTCTGAAAAAAGAAAGTAAGAACAATATGTTCCCAATTTTTGTTTGGGGAACATAATTGAGCATATTCAGAATGCCCGATCTAATGGGAATTCTGGCCGATTCAGAGCAAAATGAAAACGTACTTCTCCAATTTTTCCACATTATTCGGGGTCATTTGTATTTATCCATTGAAAAGATGTTAAAAAGCTTTTTAAAAAACCCTATCTCTTAACTAATCTTCACAAAAATTGCGACTGTATAAATTATATACCTCTACTCATTCTTAAAGTAAAAGGGTGTACTTCCCCTATGGCTCTGTTTGACAAACATGCTATGATGTACTTGGGTAATTTGTATTTGTGACCGTGTAATATAGATGAACACAGTTGTATAAGGGTTCGATTCTTTATTGGATCCCGTTCCACAGGAATAAAGTATAAACAATCAATGAATCAAACAATCAATCGGCCCTATAAGAAATAAAATACAGTAAGTATAAGGCATCAAACAACATATTCAGTTATAAGCAGCCCTCATATATCGACACGGATTTTACTCAAACTAGATTGAACAGATTGTAAATGTTTCAAATGCATGAGTGCGTAAAAAGGGAAATAACTCTTACAAATTACAGAATTACCAAAATCGTGTTCAGATAGAAATTTCCGTAAGTTTGAATAATTTATCAAAGTATATTAAAAACGTAAAAACAAGTAATAATTTCTATAGCGTACCAATTTATGGAATTAGGCTGACAAGAGATGATGGTTCACACACTTAGTATTTACATGTACACTGAACCTATATAAAAACAATAATCACAGGTTCAGCCGTTATCTCAAGACAATATAGCTGATCATAAAAATAATAAAACTACTTTCAAATTACAACATCTATATCTAGCGTTGCTTACAATCAATATGATTACTGATAATAATACTTTTCAAGAGACAATGAACTTTATTGCAAAACTTCACTCGTTCTCTCTTTCAACCAAAGAAATTGTGTTACGTAAAGATAGAAAGGTAAAAGTAGAAAATATATAAAACTTACTGAATGTGGTTTGTATAATGATAATGGATATCTTGTAGCAAAACTCAAATGTTGCAATATGGTAAGTTTGGTAAATAATCGAGACAAAATCGTCTCATAGCCGGTAACGCTGGATGTCCGTGCGAAAAGTGAGTACCCCCGCGCACTCTACCGAACAATAGAATACTTAACGCCAAAACCCTTGGCCAATAAAACTACTTACACTGACTTACACCGTAATGTCAAAGGTCGGCAAGGTCAGCCAGCCAGAATTAGTAACAACATGTAAAGTGAAATATGTAAAAGTGCAATGATGATAACTATAAAACACATTGGAGATGATAAATAAATATTCTTTATTAATTACTTATTTAATCAAAACCACTCTGCCACATTTATCCAGATTTCCTCATTATTATTAAATATTGAACACTGTTGAAGGTGTTTGTAAATGTGTTATATTCTATATAAGACCATCCTAGCACCTTCGTTTACGCTCATGATTGCGTAATCATCTTTCGAAGGTTACACTTTCTCAAATGCAAATGAAATATGTTGGTACCCAAAGTAAGGACTTGTCCCGAGGAACATACCTGTTAAATATGAAAGCCCTAGCAGTAACCATTGAAAATATATGGAAAAGCTTAAAGTTTCTAAAAAGTAAGTCAAACATCAACGTTAAGATCAAATGGTTAAAATGAATGGTGCCGAAGAAAATGCCTTGTAAAAAGTATTACATATGTGAAATATGAAAGCCCTAGCTTCAACCGTTCAAAAGGTTAAAATTTTCCCAAAGTAGGCC
The DNA here is from genome assembly GCF_033153115.1 of Saccostrea echinata. Lineage (NCBI taxonomy): Eukaryota > Metazoa > Mollusca > Bivalvia > Ostreida > Ostreidae > Saccostrea > Saccostrea echinata. Next base: position 152,923 of record NW_026889848.1, read on the forward strand.
AAACTCTAAGGTCAAGGTAAATGGGCTATAATTGTTGATCTCTAAAGGAAGGTCTTGTCAAAGGTAATGCACATGTGAAGAATTAAAGACTTAGCACCAACTGTTCAAAATATATGGACAAGGTTAAAGTTTTTCAAAAGAGGTCAAACTCCAAGGTCAAGATCAAATGGTCAAGGTTGTTGGCATCCAAAGGAAGGTCTTGTCAAAAGAATTACATATATGAAGTATGAAAACCCTATAGCACCAACTATTCAAAAGTTATAACCAAGGCTAAAGTTGGGTAAAACTTTGTAAAATTGGGTCAAACTCCAAGGTCAAACTCCAAAGGGCTCGATTAATTTGATTTTTAATTGTTTAGAAACTTATAAATTGGATGCCATATGCAAGTTTTAGAACACATTGAACAAGACTGCTGTATTAATCTCCACTTCTTGAAAATGGAAATAATCAATATCAATACATTTAAATTAAATAATATATAAAATATTATATGATCCATGACCCCTTGGTGGTCATCCTCATCCCCTGAAACTGGAAATGGTAAAATCCTTAAAACAGTTACACCCAGAGGGTGAAAATGAAAATTCTAAAACCTTATTTCACATCTACAGAACACCATCGATCATCTTGCAAAAATGGCATAGCTAAAGGGTTATGGAAACCAGTGTTTTTTTTTCTTTTTTTAAATAAAAAAAGTCTTTGTACGACCTCAGTTTGACCCACAGGGTGAAAAATGAAAATTCTGAAACATTATTGCAGATGAAATGGCTTTTCCGTAGAATGTAAGAATATTTTTGGGAATCAGGTTTTTGTCAAATGAAAAAACGTCGATTTTGCGATCCCGATTCGACACCTTTGGTGAAAATGAAAACTCCGAACCCCTTTTGCAAATTTACAGGACACAATCAATTACCCCCCCCCCCCCCCCCCCAAAAGACGATTTGGCTACTGGATAAAATGTATGAAGAGTTCTGAGAACTAAGTTTCTGTAAAAGAAATCCTATTTTTTTAAACCAGGTAAAAATTTTGAAACATTATTGCACATTTACAGGGCACCACCAATCATCTTTTCTTAACGTCTACTTCTTAAAATGTCAGGAGTTTTGGGAATCAGGTTTGTGAAGAAAACCGAAACCTCATTGCACATCTATAAGACATCAATTATCATATTCCAAAATATGAATTGGTTACTGCTTAATTTGTAAGAGGAATTCGAAGAAGAAGAAAATGTGGCAGACGGACGGACATACCTTGATAACAATACATACATACCCAATCTTACTTAAGAAATTGAGGGTATTATGAAACTGATGATACTTTCTGATATATTTACAGATGGAAAATGGACAGGGAATATTGTTAGAATCTTGAATACAGTGTTGATTATGGCACGCTTTGGTAAAATTAAACAATACTTTAATAAAAAAAAAAGTTTCTGAATGCTGAAATATCTGTGCATACAATTATGCTCGGATATGCAAAACATATCCACTTGCGTATAGACAGCTCAAATTCCCTAGATTTGAAATGGATTACATATAAATTAAATTTAACAGTTGTCGTCGTTTGTTATTCGCGACCATTTATGCTGATTTAAAGGTTGCAAACTTTATTTACTTTATTTTAAAAGGCGACGCCTAGCGCAATACTACTACTTTTATCAGTCGGTAATAACAAATAAGAAAATAGCTATAGTCATTCCCATTCTAATGCAATTTACTCATTTTGTTTGATGTTAACATGTTATACTGTTTTTTTTTTCTGCAGTTAAATGAAATGTCACAAACCGTTTATGCTTGACGTTGTGTTTTTCGTCATTCTTTAAAGACGTCACAATAAAAAGATTTTTATCTTGTTTATTCTCGTTTAACAGCCTCAAAAATCAGTTTATTAGCCAAAAGAATGCAGATTACAAGTTAGTTGCATTAAAAATAATAATTTAAAAAAAATCTATTAAAATGTGTTAGTGTCGACATCAAGTTAAGGAAGCTCTAAACACTGCTCTTTAAATTATTCTATGGTAGTTTTATACTGTTAAAGTAATCTGCCCTTTGATCTAAAATGAAATAAATGGAAATTACAGTAAAAGACACAATTTTAAATGGATTATACAATTCCTAACATAATATGACATCAGACCAAGATAAAGTGCTTGAAAACATTATTTACATCTTTATTTCTTAAGTAAATATGTCAAGTGATTTCTTTTTTTTTAGTATTTAATTGTCGTTGAACTTTTTCGTAGAGAGTTATGACATGTTCTCTATGTTTGAAAGGATATTGATGAACTCAATATCCACGCCTATATATGATATACTTTTCTCAACCCAACCCCCCAGCCCCCCCCCCCCCCCCATTTTTATAAGTGTTTAGAGCTTCTTAAAGTACTCTTCAGTCAGGTGGAGATTTTCACTGAAAATAACGTTTTTTTTCTTTGTCATTAATGGAGTCAATTAAAGGGTTAAATAACCCTTTTCCTTCTTTTCTCCGCTAGGTATACCGTCTATGGGGATTTTTCCTCATGCCTCCACAGATGAATCAATCAGATTGCTAAACTCTCCGAATCAGAGCCTTCATTCTAAAAATGAAGTCATCAAAAGAATTCTTAAAAATGAACGTGCTACTTATGTTTGGTTACTAATCTTTAATTTTGAGTGGTTTGGCATAGATTGGATTTTCTTCGGTGTCTGTATCTTTTCCTGTAGAAGATTGGAGATCTTCTTGTTGTTCTTTTGATGCATTGTTATCAGAATTTTCAAGTGGCTGATACGAATGATAAAGAGGATTGTCCGGAAGTTCAGCATCATAAGTGTCATTTTTCTGCAGACCAAATTGCCTCGAGCTCTTTAGAACCGATTGTGTTCGTCTAAAAATGAAGCAAGAATTAAGACATGATTTTATAAATACATCATTTTAAAATTCGAAAAAAAAAATCTTAAATGTATGACATGAAGATGTGCTATGTATTAGATAATGGTAGACTGATTACTCTTAAAAGTAAACACAAAAGGGTAAACTTAGAGGATAAGTGTTATACAATAGTTTACTGGCAGCCATGACGCTAAATGTGCGAAGAGAGAGAGAGAGAGAGAGAGAGAGAGAGAGAGAGATCATACCTCAAACGCCAAGTAACCAAGCAGACGACGCCTATTATAGTTACAGCAACAGCACCAGAGATTCCAGATACAATGTCTATTAAGTAAAAGGGAAAAAAGAGGGAAATTTTTTTTTTGTATTAATGCATCATAGAAATATGACTATTCCTTAAGACAGACACTTCAATGTGCATTATTAGTGGACAAAATGAGAAAAATGAGATATTGTGTGTATAAAATTCAATAAAAATTAAATCATTTAGTAATATATACAAACTACATGTACATTTACACATGCAATTTTCTCTTTGTAAGATAAAGAGTCTGACGTTGTCCAAGTAGAATATTTTTATCAATATTTCATATACGCACAGATGGAAATTGGATCTGTATCTGTTTTGCCCTTTTGGATATTAGTATCATCTGTAACAGCTTTCGAGCTGGTATCAGTAGAGGATATCTTAACATTAATATTGGTATCATATGAAACAACTTTCGACGTGGTATCATCACTGAAGGATGTCACAGCACTGGCTTCTGTTTTCATGTCTGTTTGGATATTGGTAACATCTGAAAGAACTGTTGAAGCTGCGTCATTAGAGAATATCGTTGTTGAACTTGATTTGGAGGAGGAACTCTCACCAGAAAGAGAAACACCTCGATCTTTAAACGTTTTCTCTGCTGCAATTGTTGTTGAACTTGACATGAAGGAAAAATTCCCACAAGCGACAGAAACTTTGCCTCCTTTCTTTCCTTCTGGAACAGAAATATCAATTTTTTTTAAAAATCCAACAAACCTCACCTGTGTATCTGTAAATAAAAATTGAGTTTAATTTTATATTTAAGAACAGGAGATGAAGTATGTGATTAATTAAAGTATATTACAGTGTATTTGTAATTGGGTAAAATACTTGTGATAATATATTAAGGCTTTCATGTTATCCTCATATATGATGAATTCTGAATGACTTGGTCAACGTCTAAGGGAGTTCGAAATAAAACACTTAGCAGTTTTCGAATTTATTTTCTGCTTCATTTATTTTTCTCCGATTTTATTTATTTTTTCAGAAATGTTTCTCTGAATTTTTTTTTTTCACAAAACAATTAAAAAAAAGTCTAGTTCCAATAACAGACAGGCAGTATACATGTAGTAGATATGTCTTCAGTAAAAGTCTATAATTGCCTGACTCCACGTGCGTCAGGCAGTATAAGGATTAATATTTCAGGGATCCGAAACTAAGCGATCATTCTTAATGAACTAGATTTTCTGTAAGCTGAGTTACATCGGAATTTGTTACCTGCATTTAAACAAATACAGTTTGCAGAAGAAAGAATCATATAACTGATGCAAAATAATGATGTGTTTAATTCCTTCAATTTTTTGGCATGCACATATTTATTCTTTGCGATTCTTTGTACGAACATGTCCGTGTAACATTTTTTCTGCGTTTCTAAACTACTGGATCAGTCCATTTGCCTTCTACAAAAGGGGTGACACAATCATTTCGCGCCAAGTGTCACATGTAAATTATCTTCGCGCCTTTTTCTTGGGTTTTTCTATTGAATGGGTGTGATAACTTCTATGGAAATAAAGGTTATTCTTTTAACATGATTCTTAAGCTCCAGATTTTTTATTAACAGTAAATTTTATCTCATTTTTTAAGAGAACACATTGTATATGGACAAGCAACACTAAAGCAATGAATTTGCTGATTATTCTTACTATTTATTGCATAAGTGGACTAGTCTAATCATAAACAAACTCCCTCCACCCAGTAAATGGGACATCCCTTCTTGATTCTGTTTTCCACCTAGCCTCTCTTTCAACATTACATTTATTAATAATGTACGTTACAAGGTAAGGGTTTTTTAAAAAAGCTTAGAAAGTCAGCGAGTAGCATATTATTTCATGCTTTGTGAGGAACAAGGGTTTCCTTTTAATACAGTGACGAGAGTGTAGGTCAGTACCCGTAGCGGAATGGGCTTCACTCCCGTAAGGTTCTAAGTAAAGAATCGGCAAAATGAAGAAGACATCAAGATCTGTACTGGTTTTCATTTCATAAAAAAGCACATTATTTTAATTATGAGAAAGGTCCTGAAATCGATTGAAAAGAAAAACTAACAATTTCAAAACTGTATATAAAGATGTATTTTAAGCTCATTTATAATACATATATACAGTAAGACCATCATCGCGTGAGTTTTGTCCGGGGGGGGGGGGGGGTATTAGTATCTTGTTTTGCGCTAGCTATAAACATGATAAAGTGTACAGGTTAATTACTTTGATTTCTAGAGTAGCACTGAAGCATTTTTGTCTCAAACACTTCAAGACAACTTTCCCAGTTAAAACTGTTCATAATTTACTTCGTCGTCGAGAACGACGGAAAACAGATCAGTCTATAAATAGAGGCCGTCTCATCAATCTATCACTGACCATGAAGAAGTGTGCCATCTAGTAAAAGAGTACATGTAATATGAATTTCTTTAAAACGAATCATCTAACTATTTTCCCAGAATTATCAGTGGCGGATCCAGGAATTTCATAACGGGAGGGCGCAGTAGAAGGCATGGGGTCTAGGGGGCTGTATTGAAACCCCAGTGGGTCCAGAGCAAAGCTCTGATTCGCCCCCGGAAGCTGACGAATTCTTACAAATAAGAGGTGTTTTTTCCTTGATTTTAGGATAATGAACATATAAGTTCTACATACAAAAAATTCAAACGGGGGGGGGGGGGGGGGGGGCGCACGCCCGGCGCGCCTGTGCTGGATCCGCCTTTGATTATAATCTACGCTGTAGCGCACTTGCAGTTTCATCCCAACGTAACTAATCAGCCCGTGGGCTAACTAATAAATGACCAAATAGTGGCATGTCTCAGATATTCGTTAATCTGTAGTATTTGGTTATGAAATTTGAGAAAGTCAACTGTACATCTTGTATAATGAAGTATCGCAACTTTGTCGCTCCTTGATGACGGAAACGTTTAGCACCTCTCCTGCATATACGTTCCATAGATATTGATTGATTAGTCAGGCAAGCTTTTTGAAAAGCTATTACTTGTATTAGTATAAAAAAGACGTTAAAGAAAAGCACTGCTTCTCTCAATACATATCTAAATTGAATATGTGTTTACTCTGGATTATTGTGTATAAAATATATTGTTTTAAAATGATTATCGTCCAAAGCATGAAGATAACATTATACGAAACTTCAAAAATCCTAATTTCTTGATAAATTCTCTCAGATGTAGAGTTGAAATATTCAGGTATCATAAGAAAAACACTGTCCATCGAAACATTGAATTTTCCGGAAATCCTCCTCTTTGTACATGGCAGTGTTTGCTCGTTATCGTCATTTTTCATATCAGAAATAGTTATTTCCGAATAGCATTCAGGGTGTTCTCTGTTTGTTGATGTAATTTGTAAAACCCCTGTAAAGTGGGACTTTATTGTACAGTTGCACTCTGCATTAATGTCTTCATAATTTACAAGGATCAGCTGGCGTATAGATCCACCGTTTGTCTTCTCGTTACATCTTTTAATTTCAACTGTTTCAAGAGCTAGAAAAAAGGAAGTAAATTGTTCGACATTTTTTTTAGAATGAAATACTTTAATATACAATTATTGCTTTTTCTGAGGTCATTACGATAATTTAGTCACACTCGAAGTACAATATTCATGCACCGAGCCCAAAGGGCGAAGCGAATATTGTACTTAGAGGATGGCTTATTCGTCGTATTGACTGAAATTTAAAAAAAAATACAGAATTAATTGTTTTATTCAATGTTTCAATGATTAAGAGCGAAAACGTACATGTAGGAACTGTTCCTTTACCAAACACCTGGCAATAAAAGTGAAAGTCATGGGCTTTCGGATGAGACCTTAAGAACCGAAGTCCCATGTCACGGTACGCGTTGGCGCAATAAAGAACCAACACTGCTCAATGGCCCTGGTTGCCGAGTATAGGTCTAAAGGATATATTCACAATTTTAAAAGAATTGACCTATAGAAGAGAACAATTTCCCTGAAAAAGTCACTTAAAAACAATGTTCATTAGTTGTAAACTAACTTATATTTGTCTAATTTTTTTTTTTCAAATTTGTATTTTGAATTTAGAATTTAATATTTTCAACTGAAAATTAACCTCCAAAGTTGGCCAAAACAGAATTTTGTCCGTTTAAGCACAGATTTTTGCGTGAACTTTGACCTAGAAGTCCTTCAGGACAGGCCTGCCCCTAATCAAAATTATGATATTTTGATATGTTTTGATGAAAGGAATAGTTTAAGAAAGGAATTTTTTAGGGGCACCCCTGTCCTAGGGTCGAAATTCACAAAAAAACTACGAAAAATAAGGAAACCTGTTATTTAAAACCTAGTTCGGATTTATACACACAATTTTCAAATCTATAATAGCTAGATCGGTAAAACAGTTTGGTATATACACCGAATATACTTTTTTGAGTCGTGGTTCGAATCCACCTTGTGCCAAACTTTTATACACTTTTAAATTCTTGTCTTTTTATAGATTATTTCATTTTCTTTATAGGATCTTGTGTATTTTTTTTTTTCAATTATGTATCTTTTATGCCTGTTCATTCTTGATATAAAAGACACTAAAGAGAAAGCAAATCGTATATCCCACTGTAACAAAAGCACATTCAAGCGGAACTATACTTCAGTATAGCACACTTTCTTCGAGGACAAGAATTATTTACTCTGTGTTACTCGATAAAGATATTATCGCCTGCGATGTGCATGAGCCGCAATGGATTTCTATTGTATATATTCTTTAGAATTTAATCAATAAAGTGTATAACATTGCTCTTATTCCGTCTGTATTACTAGTTCTTGTCTGCGTTATTGCACTGGAAAGTATACGTACTGCTTATACCTGGAGTATTATCTGAGCTTAATATATGTATTTAGAAATACATGAATGTACCGAGTCAATAAATTTCAGATCTAAAGTTTTCAAACAGTAAAGAATAATATATCAATATCTACACTTCCTTGGATTTGATTTTTATAATTTGTATACATTAATGGCCTGTTTTATTACATCAAAGGAAATGTGATGTAAAATAAACACACATCAAGAAAAAATAAGAATATAGACATTATCATTTTTTCACAATGAAAAGTAAGGGAAAAATCAAATCAAAAAACATTTAGAGATAACAGAGTCAAAATGTGTTGACAATATAATCATGCTTCATAATAATTGGCTACGGAAAAGTTCCGCCTATCTCTATATATACTGTAATGAAATGAAAACAAATTATGACATGTATGGAGCCTAATTTCATTGACCGTAAGGAAATCCACAAGCATTTTGTAAATATCAAAACCAATCCCGGTCCCATAAGTCCAAGCTCCATTTATAAAGAAGTGATCCTTTATCCTGATGACGTCTCTATATGAGAGAAAAATTTTCGAACGGGACGTAAAGCAACATACAATCAATAACGAGAGAGAGAGAGAGAGAGAGAGAGAGAGAAATTCATAATATAAGGACACCCACTTCCGCCCAAACCCGGGGTGGATATCTCGACCTATCCTACCAGTGCAGGGAAAGAGTGCTCGACCAACAAGTTTAAAAAACTTACTTCGATGCCAATAAAAATCTCTTGGCCCGTCCTACGCTAATCGGTCTTTGAAAATGGAATTTTATTTGAAATAATAAACATTTTGATGTTAGTTATCAGAAATAAGAAACGTAATGCTGCTTCTTTAATAAGTAACATCACTCCTAATTCGAATTGGTGATATTTCAAATTCAGCTTAAAATAAGATATTTCCTACAGGTATTTTGAAATTGAAAATAATATATATATATATAAGCATTAAAGACTTGCAGACAGACAGATACACAAACATTTAATTACACGCATGTCTATGACACTATGTATAAAAAATTAAATGTCAACTCACCAGTGAGTGTTTTTCGGACAAAACACCAAACACACAATAAAAGGACGTTCGGGATTATAAACATAGTGTGATGCACTGTTTTCAAGCATATATAAAAACAGAGGTTAATCCACGTTGATCTGGTCTCTTTTCTTTTTTTCTTTCAAAAGCTATAGACAAAAAACATCTTATTTTTATTGAAAGTTGCATATTTCTTGCTGTTTGGTACCATCTCTATTCTGAATTCTAATAACATCCATTTTCACTTATCTTTTGCAATTTAATGACTTTTGTAAGGTTTAACTTTAACCTGTTTATCTGTCATTCTAGATGATAAAGCAACTCTGTTCCTCTTGTGAAAACAAAAAGCTTATACTTGAATAAGGAAGTTAAATTCATAAGGTTTATTTTTTTTCATTCCTGTTGCTGACGAGGATGTACTAGAGTGTTTTTGTGGTCAGAAGTGTCGTATGTTGTAAACAAAATACGATGTTATAATTCTAGATGTATAATGTGGCAAGATTAGGACATTTATAAGTTAAATTTTATCTTTAGCATGAGTAGATAAGAAAGTCAGTGTCTAAAAATTTAATTTGGTACTTAAAATAAAAAAAGTTATTGACAAATGACCAATAAACTCTTACCAGGTTGAGGAGGGTTAAAAAACACACTATCAAACCCATGCCTGTATGCTGCTGTAATATTAAGTAAACCACCTCGAAAATTATCCTTCCCTGTACAGATTTGTAATCAGTACGTTTCTAAAAAGTGAATTTACCAGTTTTCTGAATACTGAGATATTTTGTCAAAAATAAATAATTTGGTCAGTTAAATACATGTATGCACTTAATATTTTCTGCTCAAAATGTTTTTAAATGATAATTTCTTTTTGATATTTTGTGTTCACTTAATATACACAAAATCAACTTATATAGCTCATTCGGCTGCCTAAATAACTTCTTGTTAAATTTTTTATCTCCCTCTTATGAGGGCCTGATGACCGAGCTACTAAAGTGCGGATTTAGGAAGAGGTACTTTTTATATTTCGAAGCCCAGGTGCACTTTTGGACTTTCCTGCAGCCTTATCAGCCAACAACAACAACAACGACGACAACAAAAAATCTAGTTGTACACGAAACTGTGATTTTTAAAATTGATAATAGAATGTGAATATACACTAACAGGATTGTTCGTGCATTATCCATCTTTTTTGGTTCATCAACTTTGCAACTTTTTTTCATGGAATAAAGAACACACAGAATTTCATTACTGAGGATTTTACTTCTGCATTTTATTGTTTTCTACGTTAAACTATCATTACTCTAGCATTTTAATTTTGTGAACTATTTCTTCCTTCTTTTTTTTTTTTTTTTTTTTTTTTTAATATTTCTCTTCTGTTTTTATGTTATTCCTTCGAGATTCAGGGATAGACATTAACTTTCAGATTCACCTGCCCTTCGGGCAAGTGATCTCAAACTTTAGCTTGTCCGAATGCGAAACTTGGTTGCCCAAAATTAGGAAAGAACTGAAAAAGAAAATTATTAATTATTGTAAACGTTATGATAAGAAAAATGTGACCAAATACACTACTGTCAATTTGGAAGGTTGAGCTGCCTGAAAAAATGTCGATGCATGCTGCATTTGTACATAAATGTATACCGCTGTATTTGTAAATTTAACCTGTTAATACACACTGCTATGCAAGAATAACCCTTCATTTCCTTTTAATATTCATATTTTTAAAAAAAAATATTTTCGGTAGGATCCTTTTGTGATTCGTGATTTTCAGAGATAACTGTGAAGCAACGCTAAAGGAAGTTATTTGCTACGGAACTTGTATCTTATCTTGATCAGGATATATCGTGTTACAATGTACTTATACTCTGTGCTTGATTAAATAATCCAATTTCCTAATAAGAAGTTAACAAAATTTTGTTAGATGTAGAGCGTATTTACTACGAAAGAAAATAACGAACCAGATTTTTAAATGAGCGGTATAATCCAGAAACGCTACCAAGGAATTCCGAATGCAAAAACATTGTAAGTCAGGTTTGTGGCGGAAATCAAGCATTCAATGTATTGTTTTATTTATAAATTAATGTAAACTAAATAAATATGTACATTTGTATGAGAAAAATTCATTTACCCGATCATACATGTACGTCGACAATTTCACCTGCCCGAACTGAGAATTTACTTGTCCAGGGCAATTGGATAACCGTTAATGTCGATCCCTGGCACATACTATACAAAAGACATTTTGACTTTTTTTTTTTTAGTATTGTGGCATTTATTTCTCTAAGTATATTTTCATCACCTTTATATTCTCTTGCTCGTCGATATTCTTTCCTTTTTTTATCTCCCATATTTTCAATTCTTCACCTTCAAAAGGACCAATATATACACACATGACAATCTTGAAGAATGTACAATTATTTTCTTAAAATGATAGTGTTGCTACGGAAGCCGGTAGGTGCCAGGTAGAAAAATATTTTATCTGGCGGCCGCCAGATAAGTTTCTGGCGGCCGCCAAATAATTATCTGGCGGCCGCCAAATAAATAACTGGCGGCCGCCAGAAACCTATCTGGCGGCCGCCATATAATTTTCTGGCGGCCGCCAGATAAAAAGATCTGGCGGCCGCCAGAAAGTTATCTGGCGGCCGCCAGATAATTATTTGGCGGCCGCCAGATAATTTCTGGCGGCCGCCAAATAACTTTCTGGCGGCCGCCAGATAAGTTATCTGGCGGCCGCCAGATCTTTTTATCTGGCGGCCGCCAGATAAGTTTCTGGCGGCCGCCAGTTATTTATGTGGCGGCCGCCAGATAATTATTTTGCGGCCGCCAGAAAGTTATCTGGCGGTCGCCAGATAAAATATTTTTTCTACCTGGCACCAACCGGCTTCCGTATGTTGCAGAGTAATCGAATTTGATATTAAAAAGGGCCTCTAGATCTAATCCGTTATATTTTATGAGCTGATGAGCTCATGTTTTGCAGGACAATTTGCACTCTGCTCAAGGCAGAATATGACATAGAATGCTAATCCTCATTTTTCATGTTGCAGTTTCATTGTTGGAACGGAGACGGCAAAAACCATACAAAGCATTGAAAAGGACATAAAAAATTCACAAGCATATAAGGTAAACTTTGATTTTATGCCCCCGTATCAAAGATTCAGCGGTATACAGTTTTTGACCTGTCCGTATGTCTGTCTGTTTTTTTTAATGTCCGCAATCACAGTGCTCATAACTTTTGAATCGTTGGAGCTATAGCTTTCATATTTCACATGTATATTCCTTGTAAAAAGACCTTACTTTGGATACCATCAGATTTAACCTAATTACCTTGAAGTTTGATCCAGTTTTACAAAATTTTAACCAACATTAACCTTGGCCATAACTTTTGAACAGTTAGTGCTAGGACTTTCATACTTCACATGTGTAATCCTTGTGGCAAGACCTTCCTTTGGAGATCAACAATTTTGACCCTTTGACCTTGACCTTAAAGTTTGACCTTCTTTTGGAAACCTTTAACCGTGGCCATAACTTTTAATGATGCAAGGATTTCATTCTTCACGAGTGTAAACCTTGTGACAAGACCCTCCTTCAAATACCAACAATTATACCCAATTGACCTTGACTGGAGTTTGAACTACTTTTGAAAAACTTTAACATTGACCATAACTTTTGAACAGTTGGTGCCAGAGCTTTCATACATGTACTTCATGTGTGTAATCCTTGTGAAAATCCTTACCTTGGATACCAACAACTTTGACCCTTTGACTCTGACCTTGGAATTTGACCTACTTTTGAAAAACTTTAACGTAGGCCATATCTTTTGAACGAGCTCTCTTTTTTTTCACGTGTGTATATGTATTTCTTGTGAGAAGGTCTTTTCTTTGGCACCATTAATTTTGACCATTTGACCTTAAATTTGATGTTTGACTTTTTATTGGAAAACATTAACCTTTTCCATATTTCACAGGTATATTCCTCGGGACAAGACCTTACTTTGGATACAAACATATTTGATTTGCATTTGGAAAAGTTAAACCTTCGCTATAAGTTGAAATACGGGGGCATCAGTGTTTCACAAATACATCTTTGTAGTGCGCCCACATTATTACCGACTTTATACATAGTCAGCGAATGTATTCTTCTCCGTTCATCTGTGGCTGTAATTATAGAATTATATAGAAAATGAAAGCATTTTCATGAAATTCAATTTGAAATCATGATAAAAGTAACCCCGATACCTATATCGAATTTGATATTTTTTTAAAGCAGAGGTCAAAAACATATGAAAAACCGTTTTCTGGGAGACTGTGGACTGAATATATTTCCTTTCTCTGAGTTGGAAAAAACTCCGAAATGTATACCTGATTTCCTTCATTTTTCATCGAAAATGTCAGATTAACAAATGTTTTTCGTTGAGTTTACCAAAATATTATACACCTTATTTTATCAAGCTGTATTTGTAGAGGATCATTAAGAATAGAGATTCTTTTAGTACTTTTCATTAATGAGTATTTGGGTAGCCAGCTACGATTTGCAATTGATTTTACTACCTCATATACTCCCTTTTACAATGTACTATGAAAAGAGAAGTTTTGTTTCCTAATGTTCCACAATTTTCTTTTATTTAGAGGAAATACATGCATCACGAAGTCCTCTTTTACACTGTACTTCTATTAAGACATATAACTAAATATATAACGATTTGATACAATGGTCAGTGTTCTGGCACTTCCGATCTTGGATTAGATAATAACCATATTTTGAATTTCAAATACTTGTGTATCATAAAAAAGTCATTTTTAGTTAAAAACAAACATTGAATATATTCAGCAACATTTACAGGTAACAACATGTAAATAATTCACGATTAATTTCGGGGGGAATGTGATACATATCTAAATGGAAAGAACTCGGAAAATGAATACTTATGACAGCCTAAAGAAAATGATCTACATTGTTACAATGTGCATATTTAGAGAAAAAAGAGTGAAACTCATACTTATGTCGATCTTATTTAAGAATATAAAGTACACGACTAGAAATGCTTCCTTTTATCATATACTGCGTGTACTTTTGTCATCACTGAAAACTTGGCATTTACATTGTTACATGAATATTTAGATAAAGGAGAAAAACTAAATATTTTATTTACTGGAAAAGTTCCGTCTTTATTTGTATTGGGGATTTCACAACGAAGAAAAACACAGTTGAAAAAGAGAAAGTTCAACATTTTAAATTTGTAAAATAATGATATAATCATGTTTGATGAATCAGAGATTTATCTACTCAGTAATCATTTTTATACATGATGTATGTAGTATACTTATACGTATCTCCAGAACAACTGAGTATTGAAATGTCCAAACTCTTAATTGTTATCAAAAAAATCACAAGGGCTATTCGAAAATTATTGAGACAATAACACTAACTAAGTAGTAAAAAAATCAAAACAGGAAAGGAACCACAATGTTATATAAAACAAAAAATACTAATATAACAAAATCCTAGGTAATAGCATCATAAGGTAAGTCAGTTTAATGTTTTTGTTTTCAGATATTAATATTTTATCGTTATAAATGAAAAATAAAGAAAATGATGTAGTTTAAAAAGCTCTTACTATGAAGCCTGTTTAGTGCCCTAATTAATCCTGGAGCCTAATAAGTGCCCTTATTATGGAGCCTAACGGATATCCTAAATGTAGTAGATTCTTGACACCTAATGATGGTGCAGCAGGCCCTAATATTTGGTGCCTAATGCCCTAAAAGTTGCCCTAAATCTGGAGTCTAACGCCCTATCGGAGAGGCTTAACGACGTTAGGTTTAAGGAGGCTGGGGGGTCAACAAATTAACCACAAATTAACCACCAGATTTAACTTAATTTTTTAGATATGATATCTTAAGCTGTCAACTATCATTTGGCAAAGAAAAATTTCAAAAATTTTAGTTTTAAAATTTTCTATTTTTCATTTTCTATATCTTCATATGGAGCTCTTCTTCTAAAGGAGATCAGTATAGTCTAAAAATGGCCACAACCACCCAGCCTCTTTAAGACAGGGTAAATAAAGAGAAAGAGAGAATAAACAAGGGATATAGCTTGTACTTGATATGAAACTGTTATTGGATACTTTTAATACTACTGTTGAAACAAACTCTGGTGTAATGCTTCTGTATTAGATCTATAAAGATCTAGAGTTCCTAATTGAAAGCACAGGACCAAAAATGTCTTTTGAGGCAGGAACATTCTTTTAACCATATATCATCGACTGGTTCCGAGAAAACACAATTGATGGCAGTTATGGGATTCCAAGAAATAAATATACGAGTAACGCAGGAACAAGACAACGCAGAGTTTGGAATTGAAATGGAGACATCCCTCATTAGAAGGCGATAAACACCACGATAAAATGGACAGTACTTTGACATTCCAAATCCAGTAATGCTAGAAAGTCCTCATTAACTGGAGTTTCAGCAGAACCAAGATGCCAAATTAAGGAAAGACTGCCTGTTGAGTTTCTGAGAGATTTTGGACAGGATATAGAAGATTTGACATAAGATGAAACACGTCCTTTAAGCTTGGCTTAAACACGGCCTATGGCTTCTGAATGATTGATTAAAGATTGCTTTAAGTAACCTTTAAAAACCCTCAAACTATCCTAAGGCAATAAATACACCATCATTAAGCTACAATCAAGCCATCTCAAACTCGTTAATTGGTGCTTAAACGTGGCTTAAAGGTTGTTTATGGTTGCTTAACCCTTTCACGTTCGTATTGGTCAAATTTGACCGATAAGCCATTTTTTTCCTTATACCTTTCTAAAAAAAAATTAAAAGTTTCGTTCAAAGTGTATTGATTTCAATAAATAAGGCATCATTTTAATTGTAAGACCCTGTAGAATGTATTTAATTATATGCAAAACAGGTACCAAATAAATCTATTTAACGCCCAAATTAACATTAAACTATGACGAAACTGTGAAAATAAAAAATCCACCGAAATTGTAAATTCCATTAATGCACGTTTTCTTCAACTTTCTTCGTTTTTGTAAAAAAAAAAATAAATAAATAAAAAAAATAAAATTAAAAAAATCAATGTTTCGAAAATAAAGTTTATTACCTAAAAATCGGGAGTCCATTCAGAAACTATCCATATAATTTTGTCACAGATATGTAATATAATGATTGAAATAGTTCGGTGTTGAATGTAGTCGTCAAAAAAGTACTGGTGAAAAAGGTAAATGATTGGGTAAAGTAGGGTATCGACAAAAAGTAGTAGCCAAATAGGAAAATGTAAATTAAGCTATAAAAATTAGAAGAATTTGGCTTTTTTAAATATACATTTTTGAAAGTTTTCAGTTGAATAGAATTTATGCACTTCGACTTTGAAAAGCCAAATACATTAGAATTTTTGCGCGGTTTGCGCGAAAGAAAAAAAAAAGGGGGCGCAATGAGCGCTTCCAGCATTTTTGTTGAGAAGGTAAACAATTTAACATTTGGCGGGTAAAATGGACTTTCCTGTCAGAAGATGAAGAAGTCTCTCTACAATTATTGTTAAGTGGGGAATTTGTGGAACGAAAATGACGAACAATTTGCCCGTTACACTTAAGGTTTCTCAATTTACATCATAGTCACTCTTCATCTTTTTTCTAATAATTAAATGTGTGTTCCATAACGTGTGGGATTAACATGATCATGTAGTAACCGGTTTTTCTCCAACTTGAGTTCTCCTGAGCTTTTGAAATGTCAATAGACATGAGGCTTGCCTATGACTGCAAAGAGCAGAAACATGTATTATGGAACTTTTTTCTCTTTACTCTACTACAATTCTTTACAATTATCTGTACATCATTACTGCACAAAACACTCATAAAGCAAATACATTTTTCAAGTCAATATGCATTGTACATGTAATAATTTTCAGTGCTGTTTTATTAAGATTAGTACATACTCAAAACACACTTTTAGTTTTAGCTTCTTGAAAAGAAATACTTTTAAATTGTATTTGTCAATCCCAGTCAGAGAGCAGTTCCCAGACTCTGTCCAAGAGTACAGATAGCTCTGCTAGTCCGGATCCGGTGGCAGAACGCATATACTGGAGAGACCAGAATGGCAATGACGGGGGAGTGAGGGACTCTAGATTGTCTTCGTTCAAGCCACGTCTTTCTCATGGCATTTAGCTTGGCTTCTTAACCAGGAACTAATTTGAATGCATTTACTTTTTTCTTATATGAAAAGCCAAAGGCAAAAGAGGGTTGAGTTTGCCAGTAAGAGTGAAAATTGCACACATCCATTACCAGTAATATGAATAATTAAATAAATATCATTTTTTTCTTAATCATAATTTTCTGTTCATCTTTAAGCTCGTAAAAATATTTTGATTGAAACACACACTTCTGCATTCAAATTTTTACTACAAATATGTTATTTTTAGACAGGCAGTTCAAGCATTTCAGAAGTCCGTTGATTTTCGCAGGTGAGTTAAGGCTAGGTATATGCATTTAGATGCAAATAATCTAATTAAAATGCTAAGGACTATATCTATTATACAGAGAAAGTTAAAAACTTATTATTGTCTAATACATACTTGGTACCCACGACATGAGATAGCCAGTACACATTATGACGTCATATTATGACGTCATTGTTCTTGACTACACAAGGCTATAATGGACATCAGCAAAATGTTTCAAGCCAAGGGCATGCTCAATCTTATTTAACTGAAACAATGTATATATAGAAGCAAAATATTCCAAAGTCTGCCGGTATTGCTGTACAAATATCAACAGCTCAATTGTATAATTTCTATTTGTAAAGTTTTAAGTTGAATAAGGGTAAAAATGTACAGTACGGTATGTTTCCTCATATTCCGATTAAATGAGAAAATGCCTAGGATTTGTGCAGTATTTTTTTAATCTATAGAATATTCCTCTTAGCATAATACAATTTCTATGTAAACAAGCATTCTGAGAGTATTGCGTTAGCAATACTAGTCCCCTACCGGCAAGTGTAATCTGATTCCCGTTAAGAATTGAAAATGCCATAATTCCGTCAAAAATTAATGAAGCGGGACGAAATGCAAACTTGAACTATAACTAATCAAGGTAAAGCCACATACCAAAAATCAGCTCAATATCTACAAGCGTTTAGAAGAAAATTGCGGAAAACCCGTAAAAATTGAAAATGCCGTAATTCCGTCAAAAATCAATGAAGCGGAACGAAATGCAAATTTCATCTGTAACTCATCAAGATACACTCACATACCAAAAATCAGCTCAATATCTGCAAGCGTTTAGGAAAAAAGTGCGGAAAACCAAGTGGGAGAGACTGACAGACAGACAGAGGGACAGACAGACAGACAGACGGACAGACGGACGGACAGACTCGGAGGAAACCTATAGTCCCCTCCGGTTTCACCGGTAGGGGACTAAAAATAAATAGGGTAATCCCTTGCGCCAAAGCTGTTTTGTTGATGTGTTCTATTACCTCCAGTAGGTAAGATCAGTGACGTCATAATTTGTACTGGCTATAACATATCGTGGGTACTAAGTATGCATAATAAATATACCTCTTATGAGTTTTTATTAGCTCATTTGCATAGAAACGCCTATACCTAGCCTTAACTCACATGCGTTTGTCTACTGTTCCTGACCCAAGATATAATGCTACATGTACAGACTTGTATGCTCTGATTTCCAAGGGTCGGAATCTGTCATATGCAAACAGCATTGGTACCTGAACAAGATACACTTTTGAAGAGATGTACAAGTAACCTGTGGAGTAATGTTATGAACAAAAGACAGAGACATTTAGCCTGTCAGAGTTGGAATATAATATATGTTTAATTTAGCCTTTTTATGTTGTTTTTTTCCAAAACTTTTTCCCAAATATTGGGTCGGTGGGTTAGTAAAAAAAAATAAATAAAAACAAAATATAAAAAAAACCCTTCACCCTCTCTTAAAAGATAAGAAATTGCATACCAGCTGTGGTATATTTCTGGAGCCAAATTTCTTAAATATCCAATTATAGGATATTACAAAAGCGTATAATCCTAAGATTATAAGATTTAAACTTTTGAAAAAAAAATATCATTTGTTTTGTGGTTATTTGAATTTTTTTTCCAAAATCAGTTTTTTTTCTTCAAATTCTTGAAAATTTGGTTCGACCAATGGTCTTGTAAAACAACTTATAAAAAAAAAAACAAACTATAATTGACAAATATGGGGGGGGGGGGTTATATCAAAACACTTACACACTAATAAGAATGTTACATACATATATAAATTAAATGGCACAAATCCCCTTGCTTGACCAACATTTGTTTGTCAACAGTCCAAATTTTGCAAAAGACATACCTGGTACATTTACAATCATGTAAATTGGAAAAATGCATGAAATATATGGAGATACCGAACAGCACTCAAACCCATAAGTCCATCAAACAATACAAAATAGGAGTAGAGCAAACACGGACCTCTAAAACAGCAGAGGTGGTGTCAGGTGCCATAGAGGAATGAGCATCCCCTGTCAACCGGTCACACCCGCCGTGTGCTCCTTGTCATGATCGGGAAATAACGGAAAAATCCGTCGACAATTCAGTGTTTAAATAATGGCCTAACAATTAGTATGAAAAACGTCAGTTTGCATTACACTCAACGATAAAATCTATTTGCTGACAAGGTCATTGTATCGACAATAGAACTTACGAAATGATGACTTTAAACGAGACTACTGATATTCTTGTTTCATCAGCTTATTTGTTAATAATTTATCTCGTTTTAGAAATTGTACATGTAGAGCATGCTCCTCCATATCGAATCAACTGAGAGATATAAACCCGGTATGCAGGTGATGAAGGTATATTGCTGCATAGGTAGGGAAAGTTGACGATTGAAAAGTTAAAGTCATCACGTTTATCATAAAGCTTGGTTGTTAGATTACCATTAACGTCTTCTTCCAGTGAAATATCCAAATGTGAAACAGATGTGTCAGACTCTGTGGTATCTTTTATCTCAAGCTCACCAGGATATATTGTATCGACATAAGAATGGAAATATCCATTGTTAATTGACTATACGTCGTCGATATATCTAAATGTCGAGTTGAAGGCCACTGCAAGTGTTTTCTTCTTTTCATGTACAAGATTTTGGACAAATTCTGCTTTATATGAATACAAAAAAGGTCTGCTAATAACGGGGCGCAATTGGTACCCATGGGAATTCCCAAAGATTGTTGGAAGACCTGGTCTCCAAAAACCAAATAAATATTGTCAATCAGAAACTCAAGCATCTTTTCAATTTCAACTTCAGAGTACTTGTGTGTACAATAAGAATGTTTTTTAACAAAATAAATTTGCAAATGACCAATGACAAGGTAAGTACATTTACGAGTTCCATTTTTTTTTGAAAAAGCAGCTGTCAATGATATCAAAAAGCCTGGACTTTAATTTATCGTGGGGAATGGTTGTGTATAAAGTTGAAAGGTCGTCCTTTTTTAAGCTGTTGATTTGGTAAAATCTTGTGATTTCAAATGTTCCAAAAGTTCCTTGGAATTTTTAAGTATCCACATCTGATTTACACCACTTCTCAAATATATTGTTGCACAGTACTCTTGAAGTTTCTCCTTCACCACTGTTAATATCTTAGTGAGGAGTAAAGATAGAGGCTTGGTTGTACATTTACTGAAACCCGCTATGTATCTTTGTTTGTAAGGATTTTTATGAAGTTTCGGAATCCAATATAAATATGGTAATTCAAATTCATTTTGGTTGTTTGGAATATTAAAAGTATTCAAAACTGACATATGATTTTGAAGAATTTCTTCCTTAGAAAGGGAACTATGAGTATAAGTTGGATTACCACTTGTAGAATTAAATCCAAGTTCCTCTAAAATACATTTAATATAATGAGCCTTACAAACAAAGACAATGTTGTTAATTACCTGCTTTGTCAGCAGGGACCAGTACGTACTGATCATGTAATCCATCTAATTCTTTTTTCACTTCTGGATTATTAAATACAGAAGGATAGATGGTTCTCATAGTGCCCCTTAATCTTTTAATGCGTGATTTTAACATACATCTGATACATCTAATCAATTCTGACAAGGTGTCAAGGTCTTCTTTTTCATGTCTGGCCCATCGCCTGGCGTTTTCCTCTACAGAATCCATAATATTTATGAAATTCCGACGCCATTTGAAGGATCGGAGTTCCCTATGTTTAGGACCTTTTAAAATTAGTGATCTAAGGTCCTCATTATTAACTATATTTACTTCATCAGTTATAACGCGTCCAGTAGGACTATAGTAATAGGGTGAAGAAGAACATGAACACGATGGAGGATTATGTTTCAGATATTCGATATCCCGGCCCTGTAAAGTTTTCTTGTAATTAAAAAGTTTGGAAGCAATAGTCGATGTATATTTGTAGGAAATACAAGGTGAAGTCTTAAACTTGAAATATGGTGGAATTCAAGACTGGACCCTTTTGTGATTAAGAATATTTCTTATATTTACAGCGTCAATTCCTTTGTTGGCAAATTGAAGTTTTAGGAAAGAACGGATTGTTTTAGCTGCATTTTCTTCAGTAAAACGTGGGGGTTTAAAAAGCCTATGATTTGCAATATTCGTAATCACAGATGCGAGCCTATATTCTGGTTTCAAGGAATCAAAAAATGAACTTTCCTTGATCTTTTCAAAAAGACTATTTAAAAGTTTCAAAGGGACAGAGTAAAGTTTGGTGCGAATATGATGAAGACCTTAACTGTTGATTTACGTGAGGTAATAATGAATTAAAAGAGACATCATGTATTAAAGGTTTATTGTAAGATCGATGCCCATGACTACGCTTACGTCTCTGTATATAGTTAAAAAGTCCCATCACATTTACATTGTTACACTGTGGACTGGAAAGATTTCCAATACTATCGACCTTGTCATTACATTCGTAGGGAAAGGCTGTCCCTAGTTTTCTGATCCAAAATTCTTCTCCTTGTCTACGGAAAGGTGTTACTCAGTGATGGATTGTTTGTGTGGTGGTAAATATTTTCTAGAATTCAAACTTTCATTACAAAATAGAATGATCAGGTAATTTAAAATGCTTGCATAAAAGCTGCTGACCCCCATTATTTATTTGAAATCTATGACCTGATATTCTTATATTAAGTGATCGCTTGGTTTAACCAACATAAAAAAGTCCACAAAGATTACATTCTATTCCGTAAACACCATTAGAAGATTTGCAGTTCAGATTTTCCCAAGTTTTGGTATAGAAGCTCTGTCCAGTAAGATTACTGATGAAAGAAGTGTTATAGTTATCAAAATGTCACAGGTTGTACAGTTTTTCACAGAACACTTTGAAATAGAAGACATGGGACCGGAAAGGGAATCTTCAAATATATCTCTAATAGAAACCTTACATTCTTTCAATTTTTTTTTTTATGAACTAATGGTTTTATCCAAAAACTGGGAATCTGAAGACTGTATATATGACAAATGGTTAATATCCCTGAGGATTATCCGAGGGGCACCGATTGGACTCCTTGAATCTGTGTCCCTTATAGACTCAAAAGAGTGACGCCTTTTTATACTGGGCGACGCGTCTGCCAGTATCATTTCGTTATTCTGTGTACTCATGAATAAATAGTACCGAACGATAAGTATCCTTGAGGACAGACTGTCCACCAGCAGAGATACATCTTCGGTGGTTAAAATGAAATATATGGAGATAACGAACAACACTCAAGCCCAAAAGTCCATCAAACAATACAAAATAGGAGGAGAGCAAACACGGACCTCCAAAACATCAGAGATGGGATTTGGTGCCATGGAGGAGTGAGCATCCCCTGCCGACCGGTCACACCCGCCGTGTGCTCCTTGTCATGATCGGGAAATAACGGAAAAATCCGTCGACAATTCAGCGTGTAAATAATGGCCTAACGATTAGTACGAAAAACGTCAGTCAGCATTTGACTCAGTATATTTTATTGTATTAATTAAATATTGATATTTTAAAATAAAGATAATATTGATATTGAAGCATTTACATGTTTTGTAGGTTGACATTTTGTTTAATCTTGATCATTCTAAGTAAAATGGGGTCTCAATCAGTCAAAAATTTTCATAGGATTAAAGAGGGAAGTACTAAAAAAAACTTTAGAAGAACAACAGACCCAAGATGACCCAATATCATTGTGGCCAATGGGTCTCTTAGACATATGGGTATATGTGACTTTTAAGAAGGTGGGGTGGGGGGGGGGGGCTTATGGTGATTTGGATCTTGGGCTAGAGATTTTGATTTGTATTGAATTTATATACTTAAGACTTTTTTTATAAACATATTTTACATATACTATCTTGTAAATTTCATAAGATCGTTACATTTTTCAACTTACGGTTCTGGGGCATTTTAAACTAAATATTTGTAGTGAATTTCCAAACATTGGAGATATATTGGTCAGCCTATCCCTTGTACGAAAACAATGTTGTTTCCTATGTAATGAGCATCACAAGACTTAAAGCCATTTTGTCTTTTCTGCAAAGCAATACTTATGCTGATAAAGGTGGGCAAATATGGTCTCTTATGAGGAAATTTCCAGATTTCTATAAATAACAACATTATTCATAATCATAAATTACAATGTTATGTTATCTTGTATGGAGGCTCATGTAATCCCAGGCTATTTCATACATTTGGAGCTTTCACAAACAGTACGGGGAAACATGTAATGTTGGTCATCAAGGGAAATCCAAGTGTGCCAACAGATATTATTTTTTTTCAAGTCTCAGTACATGAATATATTTGAAAAATGGCACATTGCTAAATGAAGCTAATTTTTTCTAACACTATGATATATATCATCTTCAGGTATTAATTTTTTACGAAATATTGCTTCACTTCTGTTCAGAAGATAAGCTAACAAGCGTACGCCGTCTTTTGAAACAGATGGAATCCATATCGAAGTCCTTGTTTCCGATATACGAGTCTGTGTCTGTGGACAAACGGACGGTAGCTCCAAAGCATCAGTATTCAGGAATCAGGCAGTTCATCTGTGACAAACCAATACATGTACGTTTTGGTCTGAAGTTGTGGTTACTTGAAGATTCAATTACTGGTTATACCTATGCATTTTTTGTTTTCCTTGGCAAGAAGACAACAGAATGAAAGGACATATCTGGTAAGTGTTGTGAAAAGAACACAGGCCTTTTGGATCGCTTAAATCCGACTTTAATGTGTATAAAAAAGATAATTGTATGGAACTCCTTACATAGGGTACCCGCTTTCGCTAATAAAATACTTTTAAATCAAATGCTCTAGAGATTTACTTTCTATTCATTTCTATTCATATATAATCAATCTACATTACTACCAAAGTTCATTCCGAAATTCCATGTACTTCCCGAGATATGCTGAAATTAATTCCAAAATTGACCTACTTTTTTTATTCGACATTAGCTTGGGCCCTTGTTATTCACAGGTAGACAGACGGTTCTTGAACTGCAGCGAACAGCTGCATAGTATTTGCACAATCTTTCAACATTTTAAAGTTGATTTTTTTTTACTTCAGATCGTAAGGTTAAGTCAGTAATAAATCCTTTCGCGAAAAAAAAAAAAATAGAAAACGTTTGCTTCAACAACTTCACAGCCATGTTTTTTATTGATGTAAAAAGAACTATGATTGAACGAAATTTTCCTGGAATGTATAATATACCTTTTGATTTTTTAAAGAATTATACCGCTAAAATGTTGTTGGTAACTTAGTAAGACCATATAATCAAATCAGATGAAATTTTGTAGAGACTGAGTGCTAAAAAACAAATATTCAGAGACTATAGAATAAATTCCTGGAAGAATTCGTCCCGTCGATCCGGCTTTACAATAAGTGCAACTATTCAGAGGCCCAAGCTAATGTCCAGTAAAAAATAAGGTCAGTTTTGGAATATGATATCAGCATATCTCGGGAAGTATACGGAATTTCGGAAAGAACTTTTGTAGTAACGTAGATTGTTTATATGTAAAATAGTTATGAATAGAAAGTAAAGTTCTAGATCATTTGATTTAAAAGTATTTTATTGGCGAATGTGGACACCCTATGAAAAGAGTTCCATACTTTTATTTTTTTTAACACCTTATTTTTTTTAAAGCGATCTAAGGGCCCGTGAAAAAGAACGAACAGTGATACACAGTGTAAATATGAAAACCATCTATCTTTCTGTGTTCAATGATCCATAAGTGAAAAAAGAATTAGAAAGATTACATGATCAGTACGTACTGGTCCCTGCTGACAAAGCAGGTAATTAACAACATTGTCTTTGTTTGTAAGGCTCATTATATTAAATGTATTTTAGAGGAACTTGGATTTAATTCTACAAGTGGTAATCCAACTTATACTCATAGTTCCCTTTCTAAGGAAGAAATTCTTCAAAATCATATGTCAGTTTTGAATACTTTTAATATTCCAAACAACCAAAATGAATTTGAATTACCATATTTATATTGGATTCCGAAACTTCATAAAAATCCTTACAAACAAAGATACATAGCGGGTTTCAGTAAATGTTCAACCAAGCCTCTATCTTTACTCCTCACTAAGATATTAACAGTGGTGAAGGAGAAACTTCAAGAGTACTGTGCAACAATATATTTGAGAAGTGGTGTAAATCAGATGTGGATACTTAAAAATTCCAAGGAACTTTTTGGAACATTTGAAATCACAAGATTTTACCAAAATCAACAGCTTAAAAAAGGACGACCTTTCAACTTTATACACAACCATTCCCCACGATAAATTAAAGTCCAGGCTTTTTGATATCATTGACAGCTGCTTTTTAAAAAAAAATGGAACTCGTAAATTTACTTACCTTGTCATTGGTCATTTGCAAAATTATTTTGTTAAAAAACATTCTGATTGTACACACAAGTACTCTGAAGTTGACATTAGAAAGATGCTTGAGTTTCTGATTGACAACATCTATGTAATTTTTGGAGACCAGGTCTTCCAACAATCTATTGGAATTCCCATGGGTACCAATTGCGCCCCGTTATTAGCAGACCTTTTTTGTATTCATATGAAGCAGAATTTGTCCAAAATCTTGTACGTGAAAAGAAGAAAACACTTGATGTGGCTTTCGACTCGACATTTTGATATATCGACGACGTATTGTCAATTAACAATGGCTTTTTCCATTCTTATGTCGATACGATATTTCCTTGTGAACTTGAGATAAAAGATACCACAGAGTTTGACACATCTGTTTCACATTTGGATATTTTACTTGAAAAAGACGTTAATGGTAATCTAACAACCAAGCTTAAAGATAAACGTGATGACTAACTTTTCAATCGTCAACTTCCCTTACTTATGCAGCAATATACCTTCATCACCTGCATATGGGGTATATATCTCTCAATTGATTCGATACGCAAGAGCATGCTCTACGTATGTACAATTTCTAAACGAGATAAATTATTGACAAATAAGTTGATGAAACAAGAATATCAGCTGTCTCGTTTAAAGTCATCATTTCGTAAGTTCTATGGTCGATACAATGACCTTGTCAGCAAATACAATTTATCATTGCGTCAAATGCTGACTGACGTTTTTCATACTAATTGTTAGGCCATTATTTACTAACTGAATTGTCGACGGGTTTTTCCGTTATTTCTCGATCATGACAAGGAGCACATGGCGGGTGTGACCGGTCGGCAGGGGATGCTCACTCCTCCATGGCACCTGTTCCCACCTCTGATGTGTAGAGGTCCGTGTTTGCTCTGCTCCTATTTTGTATTGTTTAATGGACTTTTGAGCTTGAATACTGTTCGTTATCTCCATATATTTCATGCCTAGTTGCCTGAAAGACATTGAATTGTTTGAAAAGTTGTTCTTACGAGGAGATTTCTGATGGCATAGGGAAGGTGATTTTGTATATGTATAGTTGAGAAACTGCAAAACTGTAACAGATATATCTCCATCCATAAAGGCTCTGCAATTGGTCATTGTCAAGTAACTGTAAATGAGCGGCCAGACTACAAGAAGAAGGTGTTATTTCAACCAATGGTTGTTCAGGATTACAACAGTAATATGGAGGTGTTGACAAATCCAACCAAATGCTGAACAAGTGTCCATGCTACATTAAGTCAATTTTTCATTTGTGTATATTTTTGTTTTTCATAGTTAAAAGTTTTATGGTTGTGAATTTTTTCATCATTCTCAGAGAGCCCATGAAGTGTAACAGCAGAGGTTCAGTTCAGCTACCTTTTGTCAGCTTGAGAACCGTGAGAATCTTGCAATTTCATTGATGGACTTGGATGTGAATCAACTTCCTCCCCCAGCTAATGAATGGACAGAAACTTCCAAGTACCAAGACTCACTATTACTTTGTTAAATGTGAAGTGCCTCTTTGTCTTCAGAGAGAGAGAAGCTGTTTTCTGAGGTGGCATTCTCCAGAGGGAAATGCAGTTCAGGATTGGGCAAAAGGAAAGAGAAGAAAAAGGAAACTTTGAGGTTTAATTTATCACTTTAAGTTAAAGGTTTTGGCCGTTATGTGTATATATGTTTTGTTTTTTTTCCGAATTTGCTATTAGAATTTACAATGTGAGTGTAATGTCGGATACGGCAATTGGTCGCTCCATGTGTAAATATATTCTTTTTCAATTTCCCTTTAAAATTTACAATTTGGGTGTTAGGTCGAATGCAGCAATTAACCACTGCATGTGTGAATATGTTATTTTTTGCCACAATACGTCTTACATAGAATATATATAAAATTCTCTATATTGAATACAAATGTTTTTTTGATTTTGCAAAACCCATATTTGTTCTATTCTTTTAAAGCAAACAAGGAGATCCCTTTTAAAAAACTCAGTGGAAACACAAAGTGTTCCCACTGGAAAATAGTATTCAAACATGTTTGATTGTTTGGGTTAAAGATTTCTCAAATTCATATTGTTCCTAAGCAAAGGAATATAAAAATTGTATATGCCTCAGAATCAATAATCTGGGTGTAAATTATTTCTTTATGTAAACTTCAGTAACTAAAATCAACAACCGAGAAGAATTGAATTCTATATGTTTTCAAAAACCAAGTCATATGCTTCCGTTTTCATGGTAACTGCAAAAATACTTAATGCTTCACTAAAATGCTTCAAGAACATAGTAACTGTAGTATTCTTATAATTATAGTTGATAAATTATTTGCTGGAACTAAGATTTTTTTTCACATGACTGAAAATTTCAAATTTTGATCTTGTGGACGGACTAGTTGCTAAGCAACAAAAAATAAAGTTTCTCCACTGTAACCATAAAAAATAAACTATGTGAGAAAACATGAATGTTAAAGCTACAAGTGTAACAGGTTAGTTTTGCCTGTTTAAACTTTTAGTAAATATATATTATAAGGAATTGAATTAAATCTTTTAATTATTTTGGTCACAAATACTTAATGTTTGTGTTCTTTTCCTGACCAGTGTGCAACACGTTGCCATGGTAACCCAAGTATTTTTCATGTATGGAATCTTGACATACATACAAATGTTTTCATATATAAATCATGTACATGTATCTTCAGGTGTGTATTTTTATTATATTTAAAAAGCGTTTTTAGAAAGTCTTATTTCAGCTTTAAGATTTAGCAAAAATGCCTGAATCTGAAAGGGTTAAAGGTTGCTTCTAGACAGTCTTTAAGGTATTCTATGTATAATAATCATATTTTGTACCTAATAAATGAATGGTCTGATATTTTAAATCAAGTTAGCATTTTGAAGGTGTTATCAAATAAAAGTACTCCACCAAAGGAATTTACGAAATTTTGATTATTTTCCAATCAATTGCACCTTGAATTTTACATTGAAGTCTATGGGCAGCGCATGTTTTATTTAGATATTGTAAAAAGTAATTTGAACTTCATACAAATCTCTTGGTGAAAATATGCATAAACTCTCTCTTATTTAAAATATGAAATAAAATAAATCATCTACAGCAGATATTTTGACAAAATTAAAATTTTCTTCTTTTCATCAAGGGCAGATAACTCTTGAAAAATGTTTAAGGTGCTAAATGGCCCTTTTCTAATATGTTATCAGTGTTGTGAATTTGGTTCATTTTACTTTCATCGTTATCTAGCAATACATATTTTACAATATAACAGAAAGTATATCAAACTCTCCAAAGGGTTATTTGTATCAACATTTAATTGACAATTTCTGTTTGCAATCATATTTAACAAAACCTATTAACAAAATATTTAGGTAACTATTGAAAAGATTTAGGCTATCAGATCATATGTTGAATATTGAGACAGGTCAATACCATAACATACCTAAGATTAATAGATTTTATTATACCTCTATTAAGAATACTCAAATTTGATTGGCTTGTTAGAAGGCTTTTAAACTCAATAATGACTCCAAAAGTACTTTTTACAGCAATAATGACCTAGGAATCATTGCACGTGGGGTATAATGATCCGGTCATTAGACTTGCAGACTTGGCTCTTTTGTAGAGTAAAAGTCGGTTCCAGATTGTCATTGTACTCGGAAATGGTATTTGTGAATTTATAAAAATGCATGTTACTGACAATCACAGAGTTTTTTTTTAATAAATCGGCGGTGCAAAAACTTACAAGACTTGCAGGCGAAAAGTAAACAACTTTGCTAGCGAATCCCGATCCCGATAAAACACTGATAAAAACAGTTCGTATGTCTAATACACAATTCATTATTATAGTAATTAATCCTACAAAAATTGTCTTAACTTATATCGGTATAATAAACAATTGATTACCCCTTATGAGTTCAGCATGGTGAAATAAGGACCCGAGACCTCGCCCACTCGCTGACCTGACCTTTCCAGTACACTGAATGGAAACACTGAAAGATCTGGAAAGGTGATTGAATGACAGAGCTCTGCCTATTCAGACACCTTTCAGTAAACATTAAGTTAAATGTATGGGAGAGTTTCATCTGGTGCATAAAACCACCATTAAGCCTGATATATACTAGGTGCTTAATGTCCAAACATTAACGCCACTAAGCTGCTTTTAAACCATCTTTAAGCCATCATAAGCCATCATTACGACACATTTCACAATCGATAAACTGCTTTTATAGGTAAAATAATAACCTTATATTAATTTCATCTCGCAAATTATTAATGCCGAATTTGCACATTTAATAATTTCTTAACTCGGCGTTTAGAGTTGAAAAAAGTGTACTCATAATGGGTTAAATGTGACAACCTTCAAAGGCAATAGCCTGAACCACTACGGTACGTCAGCTCTTATCCATCTAATATACAACCTATCGTTGACTTATATTAATTTGTGCGAGACTTAAGTTTGAGTTAAAACTGCTACATGTATTTTCTGAATATACAATATGTTTATCAAATAAAAAAAGTAAACTTAAATATTACGTCAAAATTATATAACTAAGGAGCTCGGTGAGAAGAAAAGGTTTTATGACTAAATTCTAAATCATGTATCCCTCGCTCTTGTAAAATTTGCATTTAACAAATGTAACAAAATTTGAATTAAAACCGAATATATTGCCTGAAAGAGAGAGAAAAAGAAACAAATTATATGTTTTAATATAAAAATGTACCCTTTGATATTACGTCAAAATTATATGGGTCATTTAAAAAAAATGTCCAATTTTTTAATGGCATATTTTAGAAAAATGACAGTGGTTTTCTATGATTTTTTTCCAACTCTATTTGAAAAATACAATATTTTAAAACTTCAAAAATTTATCACATTGCACAAAAGAATTTTTTTTTTTGTTGTTGTTGACATTTTACATTTTTTATTTAAACTTTAATGTCCTTCCTGTTACTTTTATCAAAAGAGCTGTAAAATTCTTTCTTTTAAAATTTTCTTCAATTAATCTATTGAATATTGTCAAAAATTATCATCAAATACCGGGATGCTTGACATAAATCCAATATATGAGTATTTGAAAGCATGTTAACCTACCAAAGCTGTGGTTTTCAGCTCGACATTTCTATATATCGACGACGTATTATCAATTAACAATAGTTACTTTCATTCATATGTCGACTCGATATATCCCAGTGAGCTTGAAATAAAAGATACCACAGATTCTGACACATCTGTTTCATATTTAGATATTTTACTAGAAGAAGACGTTAATGGTAACTTAACAACAAAGCTTTATGATAAATGTGATGACTTCAACTTTTCAATCGTCAACTTCCCTTACTTATGTAGCAATATGCCATTGTCACCTGCATATGGGGTTTATGTCTCTCAGTTGATTCGATATGCAAGAGCATGCTCTACGTATGTACAATTTCTAAAACGAGGCAAGCTATTGACAAACAAGTTGATGAAACAAGGATATCAACAATCTCGTTTGAAGTCATCTTTCCGCAGGTTTTACGTTCGATACAATGACCTTGTCAGCACATACAACCTATCATTGAGTCAAATACTGACTGACGTTTTACATACCAATTGTTAGGCCATTATTTATATACTGAACTGTCTACGGATTTCTCCGTTATTATCCAATCATGACAAGGAGCACACGGC
The DNA here is from genome assembly GCF_033153115.1 of Saccostrea echinata. Classification (NCBI taxonomy): domain Eukaryota; kingdom Metazoa; phylum Mollusca; class Bivalvia; order Ostreida; family Ostreidae; genus Saccostrea; species Saccostrea echinata. The sequence goes on from NW_026889848.1 coordinate 184,477, forward strand.
GGGTGTGACCGGTAGGCAGGGGATGCTCACTCCTCCATGGCACCTGATCCTACCTCAAAATTTTGAGGTCAGTGTTGCTCAGCTTCAAATTTGTATCGTTTCATTGGACTTTCGAAATTGAATGCTGTTCATTATATTCATATTTCATACTAAACAGAAGCAAAATCTACGGGTTTCTTTTCATGAAAACCTTATGGAAGAATGTTTAGAGTTGAGAAAAACATACTTGTACATTATTTTTGTGATTAAAATAAACATTTACGGTATTTTGATTATACAAGTGCTTTGCCAAAGCAAATTAAACTATGAAATTGCTCTGGTAACAGTATGTACTCGGGGTTACAGGAAGGAATTAAACTGTAACAGGATGAACAATGAAATCAAGAATTAAGACAAAATTTGGACTTTTTGTAACTCAGATGGCTTAGAAAAGAAAAAAGAACTAGACATGTTAGATAAAAAAAAATATATTGCTAAATATGGTAAATGAGACATTGAAAGAAATTTATGTCATTCCTGTTACCAAATTTAATTGTAAAATGTTATTAAAATATATATCATTTTTTTTTCTTTATAGGTACTCCATGTTGTTGCAGAGCTAAGAAATTTTCATAATTGTAGGTAAAACAAATGATAAAACCAAAATAGGTATATAAATACCATCTTTATAAGGATATTTTGTCCCCCCTGTTACAATTTTTGTCCACTCTGTTACCAAAGTGCATGTTTCTGACGTAATGGCATCATTTGAAACACAAACATTTTTCAATATGATTTACATAATTTTTTTGACAAATGAAATTAAACTAATATTACTTACAAAGATAAAATTCATTGTTTTTATTGTTAAAATTCAAGGTAAGAAGTCCAATTGTCCTGACTGTTTCCATTTTAAAAGTAACAGGAGTGACAGTAACAGGATGGACTTTTCATATATAAATCCCACATTTCTTAGTATAATGGACTCTTTCTTTGTCAAGGAGATATTAAAATCATTTGTTTGTAACTTGGTTCATCTAATTGTTCTAGAAGATTAAAATCAAAAGCCTGAAAGGCTTAAATGGCATCGAACATGAAAACCAATTTCAAAACATTTTTTTTTTAATTTGAAGATAGCAGTAGGTCGAATAAGTGACTAATGAAAATGTTAAGTTTTAAACAAAATGTCAAAATTACAGTATGGGGCATTATGCCATGGTCCGAATAGAGCAGGGTTCGAATTGACTAGACACCTTCAAACATGTTCATGCTGGATATCAAACTCATCTCCTTTTTTAGTTAATTAAAGAACTATCAAGGATTTAATGAATTTATATGAATATTATTCTAATTGTCAATGTCTAAGCATTGTTTTAGTGCATCTAAACAACAACCGTAACTCGCTCTGTTACGACTACGATCGATATATGACCGCGTAGTTTTGGTCAAAAATATTATATGTCGTTGATCGGGTAAGAGGGAATGTTGGCGTAAAACGAGTGGCGCTGTGGGCCGGAAGAAGTAGTGCCGTATTCCTAGAGCTCTTCCCGAAATCACATATTATAAATCCAAAGTAACGGGTAATTTAGTTTCCGAGTTTATTAATAAAAGCATTTAATTTAATGATGGACAACAATTTTAACATTCAAGAAATACATGCGGGGAACACAGACGGAAGTGGCCAGTATTGCGTCAGGCCTCCGAACTGCCACATACAATTCAGATACTTCTATATGTACTGATAAAAGAGTTCTTTGAAAACAATTAGTTAATTGAGTGACAAAATGACATATGTTGAGTAAATTACAATCTGTGAAAAGTTTTGATAAGATGGACATGAAAGAAAGATAAATTAAATAATTACATGAATGTTTTTATAAGTATTAGAAATTAGTAGTTGTATTAACACTCTGTCCCTTTGTAGTTCTCAGCAATTGTCCAAAGAGTGTCACTATGCAATTAAGTAAATAATTCGGTGTTTCATAGTCCAACAATGAATAAAGATTCAGAACTAATTTCAATGAAAATAACTGATAAAACATATTTAAGTGCAAAATAAAAGTTCAAAAGAAAATTGGTAAAAAGGGTTAATTCTGCTCGGTGATAGTTTCCCACCGCTCCGGGAAAAACACGTCCTCGTGTTTGGAATGGACTCGGTCGGTCACCGGTAGTAGCGTCGGTCTTTGTTCTGTTTGCATCCGTGGTGTCTGCTGCAATTTGGATAGAGTTCATTACGTAAATCATCGATAACTTCACGATGTTGTTTTATGGCATGTTCTAAATCATAGGTTTCTTGATGTAAGTCTTCAATTTCCTCCTTTTGATGTTTTATTTTTCGAATATGCCGATGATTATCCTCGCGTAAGTCATCTATAACCTGGCAATGCTTAGACCTGGCATCTTCCAAAGCAGAATTGCGAGAACTTAGATGGGTTATTTCCTCTTTCTGATCTTGAATTATTTCCACTTGATAAAGATTTTTATGAGTTAGGTCGTGAATCCGCTCCGAAGCTATTTTGATAACTTGTTGGGATGCGTCGAGTTGTCTCTTCAGGTCTCCGACTTGCCGTTGCAAACTAATTTCTTGTGTGCTTGTTTTCAGTTTGGATTGAAGTTCCGAGATTTTCTGTTGCGAAGTCTCTTGAAGCACGGAATTTTGATTTTTGGTCGACTTCAATTCATTTTCTGTTTTACGAAGTTTTGAAATTATTTCTAACAGTTTGTCCCGGGAGTCTTTCACAGTTTGTTTTGTTTTGGCAAGCTCGTGTTTAAGAACAGATGAAAAGTCCATAAAATTACATAAAGCCGAATTTCGAATGTTGTTAAACGGAAGTTCCTTAAGAAGTTCTTTTTGTCCATAGTATTCTTGAATTCTGCGCTGATCACGTACCTGGTTCGACTTTGATTTTAGTGCGCTGCGAAAATTGCAGTTCTTGGCGAAGTGTCCAGGTCTGTGACATCTGAAACACTTGGTGAAACGATGTAGAACTTGTCCATTAATCGTTGTGGGAAAGGTCCATGACGTCCAAGATGGTCGAAATTGGTAGTTGTCCATCATCATGCAGAGAAATCCACGTAACGTGGAGAAACTCGCTTGGTTTAGGTACGGGATCAAACTACTGCAAAATATATGCAGTAGCCCCGGGCGTTGTTTTACCCGGATTCTCCACCATTTATGACCGCGTAGTTTGGGTCAAAAATATTATATGTCGTTGATCGGGTAAGAGGGAATGTTGGCGTAAAACGAGTGGCGCTGTGGGCCGGAAGAAGTAGTGCCGTATTCCTAGAGCTCTTCCCGAAATCACATATTATAAATCCAAAGTAACGGGTAATTTAGTTTCCGAGTTTATTAATAAAAGCATTTAATTTAATGATGGACAACAATTTTAACATTCAAGAAATACATGCGGGGAACACAGACGGAAGTGGCCAGTATTGCGTCAGGCCTCCGAACTGCCACATACAATTCAGATACTTCTATATGTACTGATAAAAGAGTTCTTTGAAAACAATTAGTTAATTGAGTGACAAAATGACATATGTTGAGTAAATTACAATCTGTGAAAAGTTTTGATAAGATGGACATGAAAGAAAGATAAATTAAATAATTACATGAATGTTTTTATAAGTATTAGAAATTAGTAGTTGTATTAACACTCTGTCCCTTTGTAGTTCTCAGCAATTGTCCAAAGAGTGTCACTATGCAATTAAGTAAATAATTCGGTGTTTCATAGTCCAACAATGAATAAAGATTCAGAACTAATTTCAATGAAAATAACTGATAAAACATATTTAAGTGCAAAATAAAAGTTCAAAAGAAAATTGGTAAAAAGGGTTAATTCTGCTCGGTGATAGTTATATGAGCGGGTGTGCTAGGTCTATACGGTAAAATGCGATATGGGAGAAATGGTGAAATACAGTAATAACTTCAGTTTTTATGATAAAATTGGTTATTAGATTGTAAAAGTAAGGTTTAGATTTGGAAATTCAATCCTTTCAGTCTTCTAGCATTCGTGTTAATTTAATATTGTGGGTATTTTACCGCCTATTAAGTTATTTGTGTTTGCATGGTTCTCCTTCGTAAAGTTATGTTATTCATGTCATTCAACACACCCTTTCTATAGAAATTCATCCGCAAGAAACTGTCATGTTTTTCTTGTGTGAAAATAAAATGGGGTATCTTTGTTATGCGACAGAATTATTTGTAAATATAATTGATGCAATTTTATTTTCAAGCTATTATTCACTGTGAACATTTTCAAAGAAATCGATGCATTGTTATTGCTATTTTCTTTTGTGGATGCATGGACTGACACATTCGGTCGCGTAAAGTTTGCTCGCCCGCTACATGGAATTCGAGCTCAAGAGCTCGATGCCATAAAAATAAAAGAATTCTTCATTATTATGAAGGTAACATATTTTCTTTATACACTTCCAATGAGACAAATTTATTGACCTCTGTACCCTTTCCTCCTTACCTTTCAAATAATTGCGCTCATGAACTTGAGACAACAGAAAGTAATGAAAAATTTAAGGTCATGAGAAGAGTTCCTGTAAAGGGGGGTCATTTTTATTTTAACATTTTCCTTTCGGTAACAGGAATGACATAAACTGGTAGGACATGTCACTTCCTGAATGTTTCATGCACAACACAAATATTTAGTTGGAGGCATAAGTAAAGTATCATTATTAAATCAATCTATATATAAATTCAATTGATATGATATACAAAATTTGACATATCTACAAAGGATAATATTTTTCTCATCATATAACTGAGCACGTTATAAAATTCCTGATAATGTGACACGGCTTATCTATAAATTTTTCGTGAGAATACAAACGATAATTTAAATTAAACACTTGGAAGATGATAAAAACATAACTTGTAAGCTGTATGATCATGAACATTAATCGACGGGAAAAACAATATCCTTCTAATGAATAGTTTTTTCCCTTTTTCTTGATAAAAAGACAAAAAGTGGACATTTTTTTGAAAATGACTCAAATGACTGAGAAATTCGGTGTGAAGAAACGACCTTATAACTAAATTCTAAATCGTGTATTCCTCGCTCTTATAAGATTAGCATTCAACGGATATAATAAAATTTGAATTAAAACCAAATATATCACCGAAGAGAGAGAGAGAGAGAGAGAGAGAGAGAGAGAGAGAGAGAGAGAGAGAGAGAGAGAGAGAGAGAGATATTATAGTTTCATAAATATGCTGCGAATATTTAAGATTTTTTTGTGTTGAATAACTCGACAATCTTTGCATAACACAAAGATTTTTGAAATATTTTTAAACACACCGTCTTCAGTTTAAATTCTTTTTTTATATTCTGATGGGTATCAATATAATTGTCATTCCTTAAACAATCTTAATTTTAATTTTTTATCTACTTGCATAACATCTTAAAATTTATAATTAATCACAAAAAATCTGTCACTGCACGTTGTATATATATAGTGCTCCCCCATTATAATTCCCCCGTTATAATGCCACCCCCACCTACCACCCAATAAAGTCCCGATTTCCTCGCTTTGAAAAAAACCCGTTTTACCGCCATCCCCCGCCTATCGCCATCCGCTGTATTTCGGGTACAAATCTGCCCATTACCGTTATTATCAACCCCGATAGTTACTGCCAATAATGAGACATTTTGTTATGCTTTTTCTTCGACAATCGGATCGATATATCGTTATAAGAAAATCAAATGACAAATATTTATGTCAGAATAAATATATATATCTTTACTTTAAAGACCTTTTTTTTTTTTTAAAAAATATGTTCAGAACGAATTTTTACTTATCAGTAAATATCATTTGTCATTAAATTGTCTAGTTAGTTTTATTGATCTGACTCTTCAACCCCATTAATATCCCAGATTTGTCTACAATAATCACGTAAGTGGTAAAAAAATATATGGAGCTTTCAATAATGGATGAAAAAAAAATTGATAAATTAAAAAAAAAATAAATAAATAAAACAGTCAACTGACATTTTTATGTCCTAAATTGACGTGGGTAACGAATTTCACAATTAGTATAAATTTCCCTGGTGTCATGTGCGAAAGAGTGTATCTAATCCCTGTCGGTTGTCTATATTTGGTAAAATTCACGAAATAATCGAGCTGTGATGTGTTTCAAGCAGAAATTGGGGTTTTAATAAAGGATCCAAGTTTCCAGGTGTGAAAAACTAAATACCATGAACATAGGTATATTTTGTGTCCATTTAAAGAAGTGTTGAATGTGACAGGTCCAAAGTCAGAGTGTGTACGTTTTTTGAATACAGGGACGCCAGACGTGGACTGGAAATTGAGACTAGTGAACCGCATGGCAGTTGGAACCGGGAGGGGGGATCACGGGGGAGGGGCGTGCCTCCCCCAATAATTTTGCCGATATTTAAAATACTATAGAAAACTTAGCTACTATACGCTTGTGCCCCCTCAATAATAACGTCTGATTACCTTTTTTTTTTTTGCTTGTCAAGGAATTTTGGTAGTTGAGTGCCCCCCTCCCCACTGGAAATGTATGGTTGTGCCCCCTCAAAGTGAAATTGCTTCCTACGGGCCCGTTGTTTGCTACAATTTTTTTGTTAGGGTGAAAATGAGAAGAATCAACATAAAATGAATAATTTATTTACATTTAAAAAAAATTGTTTTGCCACTTGCTTGCAAGACAATTAAAGCTGGTGCATCTGAGCTAAAAAAAACTAGTGCTAATTGTAACGGGAACCGTTACAGATGTTCCCCAAACGGCTCCCCAAATCCCTTATGATGCCCCATTTTCTACAAGCTTAAATAAATTAGAGAATACTTTTGTAATATAGATGGACACTTTATTTTTAAGGGTATTTCATTGGAAAACTACTCCGATATAGCCATATGGGTATTAGCCAATCAAATTTCAGCGCATGTGCTTGCACATGTTTTCTACATTTTTCACTTTAATTTTCTTATAGTGTCTCACAATACATACAGTTGTGTTAAATATTAAAGAATTTCATTGAAAAATAAGAGAGATGTAACCCTTTAAGTATTAGCCAATCAGAATTCAACATACGCACATGCAGGTCCTTGCATTCAATTTTGATAGTATTATAATGTAGGAGCTCTATGTGCCTATCCATGTCATAAATTTCATCCTGTTTTGTTGAAAACCAAGGGAGTTATAGACATTTAAAGTTTCAACCAATCAGATTGCAGCACACCTGCATGCGCGTGTTTTCAAGAAATTTCTTATATAACATGTTGTAGCACCTTATAATATATACTTATATTCTAAATTTCAAAGTATTTTGTCAAAAAACAAGGAAATTATTGAGATTTTTGTATCAGCCAATCAGAGAAGAGCGCACGTGCATGCGCGTGAGTTCACGCTAATTTGACCATGTTATCTTGTCTAGACTACTAATGTATCTTTATATTTTGAGTTTCAAAGCAATTCATCAAGAAATATCAAAGTTACGGCTTCATCAAGTATATCAGTCATTTCACTCATTGCACGCGCGCGCACGTGCATGCATGTGCGCGCAAAATGACCTTCGTTCCGAACACCTACACAACATGCCTATTAACCCTAAAAAGGTTTCATGTCAATCGGATGAGTGGTTCTATGAGAACACTCGCGGACAAAAAAGTACCGGAGAAGAAAGTAGAAAAAAAGAATAATAATAATAATAACTAGAAACTCATTACTAGTAATGAGAAGGTCTTCCGTTATACTACTTCCTGTTTGCATAAACATGTCTTTTCCAACGTCGGTATAAGCCTAAAACTGATGTAGAAACAAAATAACTTAAAAAAAATACTTTTTTCTTCATTTCCTGTCACGACCGGAAGTAATGACGACAGACGATTTTTACACGATGCAAATGAACTGATGACTGACTATAAGTCCTGAAAGTTTTAGACTTCAGTCTTTTACTCTTACCGAGCAATTGTGAGAACACATTCTAATTTTGGGGACAGGAAAACACACGACCGGAAGTGAATTGAATAAAAATCTCTGAATTTTCTCATGACATTTGTAGTATCTACAGCATATGTATAAAAAAAATTTCAAATACTTATCTTTAAGTGATATTTATGAGAAAGCTAAACATCGAAATAACGTAGTTTATCTCTTTAAACCGGAAGTTTACAGTTTTTGTTTCCGGTGGAATCTAACATATTTCAAAACACGAAAGAGATGCAACAAAGTGATGCAAGTTATAATTTTATAAAGAAAAGTTGAATTTTCGATTTTTTGATCACTTCCTGTGACGACCGGAAGTGACGGCTGACGCGTCTAACCCTATGTGTTTTGCCTACTCTTCAAGGTCTATTACTCATTCAAGTTTGGTGTCTTAATCTCATGCCGTTTCCGAGATCTCGCTGAGATAACTTTTCATTTTGAGGACAGGAAAAACACGCGACCGGAAGTGAATTTTACTAAGATTTTTGACGTTACTCTAGACATTTGCAGTCTGAATAACATATCTAGAAATCTTTTCAAATACTTTATCTACAAAAGATATTTAAGGGAAAGTAAAATACTCAAATTATGTAGTTTTCCTCTTCTAACCGGAAGTTGTCGTTTTTGTTTCCGGTGGGACTGATATATTTCGAAACTACACATAAGATGCAATAATGTGATGCAAAAAAAAAAATTCAAAAAAGAAAAGTTGAAATTTTCGATTTCTTTGATCACTTCCTGTGACGAGCGGAAGTGACGGCTGACACGCTTAACCCAAATGGGCTCGCCTACTCCTCATGATCTATTACTCATATAAGTTTGGTGTCTTAATCTCTAACCGTTTCTGAGATCTCACTCGGAAAAAATATTTTTGAAAAAAACGGAAATCGGACATATCTGACGACCGGAAGTGAATTTTGAAAAAATGAAAAAAACGCCTCGGGGTATTTTCATTCTCTATCAACCCTGAAAATTTCAAGAAAATCCGTCCAGTCATCTCTGAGAAATCCTGCCGACAAAAAAAGGGAAAAAAATAATAATAATAATAATAATAATAATAATAAACAGTACAATCACTATAAGGTCTTCCGTCTGGAACGGAAGACCTTAATAACTAGAAACTCATTACTAGTAATGAGAAGGTCTTCCGTTATACTACTTCCTGTTTGCATGAACATATCTTTTCCAAAGTCGGTATTAGCCTAAAAATTATGTAGAAACCAAATAACTTAAAATTATACTTTTTTGCTTCGTTTCCTGTCACGACCGGAAGTAATGACGACACACAATCTTTACACGATGCAAATGAACTGATTACTGACTATAAGTCCTGAAAGTTTTAGACCTTAGTCTATTATTGTTGCCGAACAAATGTGAGAACAAATTCTAATTTTGAGGACAGGAAAACACACGACCAGAAGTGAACTGAATAAAAATCTCTGAATTTTCTCTTGACTTTTGCAGTATCTACAACATATGTAAAAAAAAAAAAAACATTTCAAATACTTATATATAAGTGATATTTATGAGAAAGTTAAACCACGAAATAACGTAGTTTATCTCTTAAGACCGGAAGTTTACAGTTTTTGTTTCCGATAGAATCTAACATATTTCAAAACAGCGAAAGAGAAGCAATAAAGTGATAAAAGTTTTAATTTTAAAAAGAAAAGTTGAAATTTTTGATTTCTTTGATCACTTCCTGTGACGACCGGAAGTGACGGCTTACGCGTTTAACCCTATATGTTTTGCCTACTCACCAAGGTATATTACTCCTATAAGTTTAGTGTCTAAATCTCAAGTCGTTTTCGAGATCTTTCTGAAATAAGTTTTCATTTTGAGGACAAGAAAACACGCGACCGGAAGTGAATTTTACTAAGATATTTCACGTCACTCTAGACATCTGCAATCTCAATAACATATATAAAAATCATTTAAAGAACTCTATCTATAGGCGATATGTATGGGAAAATTAAATACCCTTTTATGTAGTTTTTCTCTTATAACCGGAAGTTGTCGTTTTTTGTTTCCGGTAGAACCAACACATATCGTAACTGTGAAAAAGATACAATTATATGATGCAAGTCTTATTCCAAAAGAGAAAAGTTTAAATTTTTGATTACTTTGATCACTTCCTGTGACGACCGGAAGTGACGACTGACGCTCTTAATCCAAATGCTTTTGTCTACTCCTCAAGGTCTAACACTCCTATTAGTTTGGTGTCTAAATCTCTTACCGTTTTTGAGATATCACTCGGACAAGTTCTCATTTTGCGGACATTTGAACGCGCGACCGGAAGTGAATTTTACCAAGATATTTGACGTTTCTCTAGACATTTGCAGTCTTGATAACATATTCAAAAATCAGTTCAAATACATTGTCTATAAAAAATATTTATGGGAAAGTAAAATACTCAAATTATGCAGTTTTTCGCTTATAGCCGGAAGTTGACGTTTTTGTTTCCGGTGGGACCAACATATTTCGAAACTACAAATAAGATGCAAAAAAGTAAAGTTGAAATTTTCGATTTCTTTGATCACTTCCTGTGACGACCGGAAGTGACGGCTGACGCTCTTAACCCAAATGGATTTGCCTACTCCTCAAGATCTATCACTCAAATAAGTTTGGTGTCTTAATATCTTACCGTTTCTGAGATATGACTCGGACAAAATATTTCTGAAAAAAACGGAAATCGGACATATCTGACGACCGGAAGTGAATTTTGAAAAAAATCAAAGATACATTTGTAGGTATTTTCATTCTCTGTTATCCCTGAGAATTTCAAGAAAATCCGTCCAGCCATCTCTGAGAAATCGTCCGAAAAGAAAAGGGGAAAAAAAAATAATAATAATAAAAAGAACTAGAAACTCATTACTAGTAATGAGAAGGTCTTCCGTTATACTATTTCCTGTTTGCATGAACATGTCTTTTCCAACGTCGGTATAAGCCTCAAACTGATGTAGAAACAAAATAACTTTAAAAAAATACTTTTTTTGCTTCATTTCCTGTCACAACCGGAAGTAATGACGACAGACGATTTTTACACGATGCAAATGAACTGATGACTGACTATCAGTCCTGAAAGTTTTAGACTTCAGTCTTTTACTCTTACCGAGCAATTCTGAGAACACATTCTAATTTTTGGGACAGGAAAACACACGACCGGAAGTAAATTGAATAAAAATCTCTTAATTTTTCTCATGACATTTGTAGTATCTACAGGATATGTAAAAATAAAAAAAACATTTCAAATCTGTAAGTGATATTTATGAGAAAGCTTAACATCGAAATAACGTAGTTTATCTCTTTAAACCGGAAGTTTACAGTTTTTGTTTCCGGTAGAATCTAACATATTTCAAAACACGATAGAGATGCAACAAAGTGATGCAAGTTTTAATTTTATAACGAAAAGTTGAAATTTTCGATTTTTTGATCACTTCCTGTGACGACCGGAAGTGACGGCTGACGCGTCTAACCCAATGTGTTTTGCCAACTCCTCGAGGTCTATTACTCCTATAAGTTTGGTGTCTTAATCTCATGCCGTTTCCGAGATCTCGATGGGATTACTTTTCATTTTGAGGACAGGAAAAACACGCGACCGGAAGTGAATTTTACTAAGATTTTTGACGTTACTCTAGACATTTGCAGTCTGAATAACATATCTAAAAATCTTTTTAAATACTTAATCTACAAAAGATATTTAAGGGAAAGTAAAATACTCAAATTATGTAGTTTTCCTCTTCTAACCGGAAGTTGTCGTTTTTGTTTCCGGTGGGACTGATATATTTCGAAACTACACATGAGATGCAATAATGTGATGCAAAAAAAAAATTCAAAAAAGAAAAGTTGAAATTTTCGATTTCTTTGATCACTTCCTGTGACGAGCGGAAGTGACGGCTGACACGCTTAACCCAAATGGGCTCGCCTACTCCTCATGATCTATTACTCGTATAAGTTTGGTGTCTTAATCTCTTACCGTTTCTGAGATCTCACTCGGAAAAAATATTTTTGAAAAAAACGGAAATCGGACATATCTGACCGGAAGTGAATTTTGAAAAAATGAAAAAAACTCCTCGGGGTATTTTCATTCTCTATCAACCCTGAAAATTTCAGGAAAATCCATCCAGTCATCTCTGAGAAATCCTGCCGACAAAAAAAAGGGGAAAAAAATAATAATAATAACTAGAAACTCATTACTAGTAATGAGAAGGTCTTCCGTTATACTACTTCCTGTTTGCATGAACATGTCTTTTCCAACGTCGGTATTAGCCTAAAACTTACGTAGAAACAAAATAACTTAAACAATACTTTTTTGCTTCGTTTCCTGTCACGACCGGAAGTAATGACGACACACGATTTTTACACGATGCAAATGAACTGATGACTGACTATAAGTCCTGAAAGTTTTAGACTTTAGTCTATTACTGTTGCCGAACAATTGTGAGAACAAATTCTAATTTTGAGGACAGGAAAACAAACGACCGGAAGTGAACTGAATAAAAATCTCTGAATTTTCTCTTGACTTTTGCAGTATCTACAGCATATGTAAAAATCATTTCAAATACTGATATATAAGTGATATTTATGAGAAAGTTAAACCACGAAATAAGGTAGTTTATCTCTTGAAACCGGAAGTTTAAAGTTTTTTCCCCTTGGAATCTAACATATTTCAAAGCAGCAAAAGGGAAGCAATAAAGTGATGAAAGTTTTAATTTTAAAAAGAAAAGTTGAAATTTTCGATTTCTTCGATCACTTCCTGTGACGACCGGAAGCGACGGCTGACGCTTTTAACCCTATGTGCTTTGATTTCTCACCGAGTTTTATTACTCCTATAAGTCTGGTGTCTTACTTTCATGCCGTTTCCGAGATCTCGCTGAAATAACTTTTCATTTTGAGGACAAGAAAACACGCGACCGGAAGTGAATTTTACTAAGATATTTCACGTCACTCTAGACATCTGCAGTCTCAATAACATATATAAAAAACATTTAAAGAACTCTTTCTATAAGCGATATGTATGGGAAAATTAAAAAACCCTATTATGTAGTTTTTCTCTTATAACCGGAAGTTGTCATTTTTTTGTTTCCGGTGGGACCAACACATATCGTAACTGTGAAAAAGATACAATTATATGATGCGAGTCTTACTCCAAAAGAGAAAAGTTGAAAATTTTTATTTCTTTGATCACTTCCTGTGACGAACGGAAGTGACGACTGACGCTCTTTACCCAAATGGTTTTGTCTACTCTTCAAGGTCTAATACTCCTTTAAGTTTGGTGTCTAAATCTCATACAGTTTCTGAGATCTCATTCGGACAAATTCTCATTTTGCGGACACTTAAACGCGCGACCGGAAGTGAATTTTACAAAGATATTTGACGTTTCTCTAGACATTTGCAGTCTTGATAACATATTCAAAAATCAGTTCAAATACTTTATCTATAAAAAATATTTATTGGAAAGTAAAATACTCAAATTATGCAGTTTTTCGCTTATAGCCGGAAGTTGACGTTTTTGTTTCCGGTGGGACCAACATATTTCGAATCTGCAAATTAGATGCAACAATGTGATGAAAGAAAAAAAATCAAAGAAGGAAAGTTGAAAATTTCGATTTCTTTGATCACTTCCTGTGACGACCGGAAGTGACGGCTGACGCTCTTAACCCAAATGGTTTTGCCTACTCCTCAAGATCTATTACTCATATAAGTTTGGTGTCTTAATCTCTTACCGTTTCTGAGATATGACTGGGACAAAATATTTTTGAAAAAAAACGGAAATCGGACATATCTGACGACCGGAAGCGAATTTTGAAAAAATGAAAAAAAACGCCTGGGGGTATTTTCATTTTCTATCATCCCTGAAAATTTCAAGAAAATCCGTCCAGCCATCTCTGAGAAATCGCCCCGAAAAGAAAAGGGGAAAAAAAAAATAATAATAAAGAAGAAACAGTAGAATCACTATAAGGTCTTCCGTCTAAAACGGAAGACCTTAATAACTAGAAACTCATTACTAGTAATGAGAAGGTCTTCCGTTATACTACTTCCTGTTTGCATAAACATGTCTTTTCCAACGTCGGTATAAGCGTAAAACTTATGTAGAAACATAATAACTTAAAAATAAAAATACTTTTTTCTTCATTTCCTGTCACGACTGGAAGTAATGACGACATACGATTTTTACACGATGCAAATGAACTGATGACTGACTATAAGTCCTGAAAGTTTTAGACTTCAGTCTTTTACTCTTACCGAGCAATTGTGAGAACACATTCTAATTTTGGGGACAGGAAAACACACGACCGGAAATGAACTGAATAAAAATCTCTGAATTTTCTCATGACATTTGTAGTATCTACAGCATATGTATAAAAAAAACATTTCAAATACTTATCTGTAAGTGATATTTATGAGAAAGCTAAACATCGAAATAACGTAGTTTATCTGTTTAAACCGGAAGTTTAGTTTTTTTTCCGGTGGAATCTAACATATTTCAAAACACGAAAGAGATGCAACAAAGTGATGCAAGTTTTAATTTTATAAAGAAAAGTTGAAATTTTCGATTTTTTGATCACTTCCTGTGACGACCGGAAGTGACGGCTGACGCGTCTAACCCTATGTGTTTTGCCTACTCCTCAAGGTCTATTACTCATTTAAGTTTGGTGTCTTAATCTCATACATTTTCATTTTCGTTTGCATAAACATGTCTTTTCCAACGTCGGTATAAGCGTAAAACTTATGTAGAAACATAATAACTTAAAAATAAAAATACTTTTTTCTTCATTTCCTGTCACGACCGGAAGTAATGACGACATACGATTTTTACACGATGCAAATGAACTGATGACTGACTATAAGTCCTGAAAGTTTTAGACTTCAGTCTTTTACTCTTACCGAGCAATTGTGAGAACACATTCTAATTTTGGGGACAGGAAAACACACGACCGGACGTGAACTGAATAAAAATCTCTGAATTTTCTCATGACATTTGTAGTATCTACAGCATATGTATAAAAAAAACATTTCAAATACTTATCTGTAAGTGATATTTATGAGAAAGCTAAACATCGAAATAACGTAGTTTATCTGTTTAAACCGGAAGTTTAGTTTTTGTTTCCGGTGGAATCTAACATATTTCAAAACACGAAAGAGATGCAACAAAGTGATGCAAGTTTTAATTTTATAAAGAAAAGTTGAAATTTTCGATTTTTTGATCACTTCCTGTGACGACCGGAAGTGACGGCTGACGCGTCTAACCCTATGTGTTTTGCCTACTCCTCAAGGTCTATTACTCATTTAAGTTTGGTGTCTTAATCTCATGCCGTTTCCGAGATCTCGCTGAGATAACTTTTCATTTTGAGGACAGGAAAAACACGCGACCGGAAGTGAATTTTACTAAGATTTTTGACGTTACTCTAGACATTTGCAGTCTGAATAACATATCTAAAAATCTTTTCAAATACTTTATCTATAAAAGATATTTAAGGGAAAGTAAATTACTCAAATTATGTAGTTTTCCTCTTCTAACCGGAAGTTGTCGTTTTTGTTTCCGGTGGGACTGACATATTTCGAAACTACACATAAGATGCAATAATGTGATGCAAAAAAAAATTCAGAAAAGAAAAGTTGAAATTTTCGATTTCTTTGATCACTTCCTGTGACGACCGGAAGTGACGGCTGACACGCTTAACCCAAATGGGCTCGCCTACTCCTCATGATCTATTACTCGTATAAGTTTGGTGTCTTAATCTCTTACCGTTTCTGAGATCTCACTCGGAAAAAATATTTTTGAAAAAAACGGAAATCGGACATATCTGACGACCGGAAGTGAATTTTGAAAAAATGAAAAAAACGCCTCGGGGTATTTTCATTCTCTATCAACCCTGAAAATTTCAGGAAAATCCATCCAGCCATCTCTGAGAAATCCTGCCGACAAAAAAAGGGGATAATAATAATAATAATAATAATAATAATAATAATAATAATAACTAGAAACTCATTACTAGTAATGAGAAGGTCTTCCGTTATACTACATCCTGTTTGCATGAACATGTCTTTTCCAACGTCGGTATAAGCCTAAAACTGATGTAGAAACAAAATAACTTAAAAAAATTACTTTTTTCTTCATTTCCTGTCACGACCGGAAGTAATGACGACAGACGATTTTTACACGATGCAAATGAACTGATGACTGACTATAAGTCCTGAAAGTTTTAGACTTCAGTCTTTTACTCTTACCGAGCAATTGTGAGAACACATTCTAATTTTGGGGACAGGAAAACACACGACCGGAAGTGAATTGAATAAAAATCTCTGAATTTTCTCATGACATTTGTAGTATCTACAGCATATGTATAAAAAAAAAACATTTCAAATACTTATCTTTAAGTGATATTTATGAGAAAGCTAAACATCGAAATAACGTAGTTTATCTCTTTTAACCGGAAGTTTACAGTTTTTGTTTCCGGTGGAATCTAACATATTTCAAAACACGAAAGAGATGCAACAAAGTGATGCAAGTTTTAATTTTATAAAGAAAAGTTGAAATTTTCGATTTTTTGATCACTTCCTGTGACGACCGGAAGTGACGGCTGACGCGTCTAACCCTATGTGTTTTGCCTACTCCTCAAGGTCTATTACTCATTTAAGTTTGGTGTCTTAATCTCATGCCGTTTCCGAGATCTCGCTGAGATAACTTTTCATTTTGAGGACAGGAAAAACACGCGACCGGAAGTGAATTTTACTAAGATTTTTGACGTTACTCTAGACATTTGCAGTCTGAATAACATATCTAAAAATCTTTTCAAATACTTTATCTACAAAAGATATTTAAGGGAAAGTAAAATACTCAAATTTTGTAGTTTTCCTCTTCTAACCGGAAGTTGTCGTTTTTGTTTCCGGTGGGACTGACATATTTTGAAACTACACATGAGATGCAATAATGTGATGCAAAAAAAAAATTCAAAAAAGAAAAGTTGAAATTTTCGATTTCTTTGATCACTTCCTGTGACGACCGGAAGTGACGGCTGACACGATTAATCCAAATGGGCTCGCCTACTCCTCATGATCTATTACTCGTATAAGTTTGGTGTCTTAATCTCTTACCGTTTCTGAGATCTCACTCGGAAAAAATATTTTTGAAAAAAACGGAAATCGGACATATCTGACGACCGGAAGCGAATTTTGAAAAAATGAAAAAAACGCCTCGGGGTATTTTCATTTTCTATCAACCCTGAAAATTTCAGGAAAATCCATCCAGTCATCTCTGAGAAATCCTGCCGACAAAAAAAGGGAAAAAAAAAAATAATAATAATAATAATAAACAGTACAATCACTATAAGGTCTTCCGTCTGGAACGGAAGACCTTAACTAGAAACTCATTACTAGTAATGAGAAGGTCTTCCGTTATACTACTTCCTGTTTGCATAAACATGTCTTTTCCAACGTCGGTATAAGCCTAAAACTGATGTAGAAACAAAATAACTTAAAAAAAAAAAAATACTTTTTTCTTCATTTCCTGTCACGACCGGAAGTAATGACGACAGACGATTTTTACACGATGCAAATGAACTGATGACTGACTATAAGTCCTGAAAGTTTTAGACTTCAGTCTTTTACTCTTACCGAGCAATTGTGAGAACACATTCTAATTTTGGGGACAGGAAAACACACGACCGGAAGTGAATTGAATAAAAATCTCTGAATTTTCTCATGACATTTGTAGTATCTACAGCATATGTATAAAAAAAACATTTCAAATACTTATCTTTAAGTGATATTCATGAGAAAGCTAAACATCGAAATAACATAGTTTATCTCTTTAAACCGGAAGTTTACAGTTTTTTTTCCGGTGGAATCTAACATATTTCAAAACACGAAAGAGATGCAACAAAGTGATGCAAGTTTTAATTTTATAAAGAAAAGTTGAAATTTTCGATTTTTTGATCACTTCCTGTGACGACCGGAAGTGACGGCTGACGCGTCTAACCCTATGTGTTTTGCCTACTCCTCAAGGTCTATTACTCATTTAAGTTTGGTGTTTTAATCTCATGCCGTTTCCAAGATCTCGCTCAGATAACTTTTCATTTTGAGAACAGGAAAAACACGCGACCGGAAGTGAATTTTACTAAGATTTTTGACGTTACTCTAGACATTTGCAGTCTGAATAACATATCTAAAAATCTTTTCAAATACTTTATCTATAAAAGATATTTAAGGGAAAGTAAATTACTCAAATTATGTAGTTTTCCTCTTCTAACCGGAAGTTGTCGTTTTTGTTTCCGGTGGGACTGACATATTTCGAAACTACACATAAGATGCAATAATGTGATGCAAAAAAAATTCAAAAAAGAAAAGTTGAAATTTTCGATTTCTTTGATCACTTCCTGTGACGACCGGAAGTGACGGCTGACGCTCTGAACCCTAAGTGTTTTGCCTACTCCTCAAGGTCTATTACTCATTTAAGTTTGGTGTCTTAATCTCATGCCGTTTCCGAGATCTCGCTGAGACAACTTTTCATTTTGAGGACAGGAAAAACACGCGACCGGAAGTGAATTTTACTAAGATTTTTGACGTTACTCTAGACATTTGCAGTCTGAATAACATATCTAAAAATCATTTCAAATACTTTATTTATAAAAGATATTTAAGGGAAAGTAAATTACTCAAATTATGTAGTTTTCCTCTTCTAACCGGAAGTTGTCGTTTTTGTTTCCGGTGGAACTGACATATTTCGAAATTACACATAAGATGCAATAATGTGATGCAAAAAAAAATTCAAAAAAGAAAAGTTGAAATTTTCGATTTCTTTGATCACTTCCTGTGACGACCGGAAGTGACGGCTGACACGCTTAACCCAAATGGGCTCGCCTACTCCTCATGATCTATTACTCGTATAAGTTTGGTGTCTTAATCTCTTACCGTTTCTGAGATCTCACTCGGAAAAAATATTTTTGAAAAAAACGGAAATCGGACATATCTGACGACCGGAAGTGAATTTTGAAAAAATGAAAAAAACGCCTCGGGGTATTTTCATTCTCTATCAACCCTGAAAATTTCAGGAAAATCCATCCAGTCTTCTCTGAGAAATCCTGCCGACAAAAAAAGGGGGGGAAAAAAAATAATAATAATAATAATAACTAGAGCGAGCTCGTTGCAAAGCAACGAATAGGTCTTCCGTTGGAGCTGCGGAAGGAAGAAGTGACCTTGAGTCGAGGTCATGCCACATTCTAAAGTTATACATGTAAGCAATCTTGTAAGGGGAAGCAACTTACAATATTTCGCTAGGAAAAACTGTAAAGGAATGTACGTGACCTTGAACATTTCAAATGCCTTGCGTCAAACCATGACACATTCTCGTCATAAAACCCAATCTGTGTGTTACCGACTTGAAAAGTTCACAGTGACACGTCATGTTCTTTTAGTCTATACATACAGTCAAAACATCGTATCCTTAGTGACCTTGAACTTGAGTCAAGGCCATGTCACACTCTGCATGATACCAGCAATGTTTCACTAGTACAAATGCGGTAGCGAAATTACAGTTTCTCTGTCAGTGACCTTGACTCGACCAAATGACCTTGCATCAAGGCCATAACACACACTGGTTAAAAGCAATCCCAGTCTGTGAGTTTCTGAATGGATAAAATCAGCCATGTTTTTTTTTTTCAGATCATACAGCGAGTCGGAATAATTTGTTAGGTTCAACATAATGATTCAAAAATTCATTGAGAATGTTTTATGCCCAGTTTGGATAAGTAGTAAAACGTGGAGATCGGTCCTTTGGATGAGACCGTATAAGGTCTCGTGTCGGGGTAACTGCTAGCATGAAAAGGATCTCTCATGCTATAAATTTTGAATTTACCGGGTGGCAGTAAATACTGACAACCGGTAAGTTCAAAATTTACAACATGACAGATCCATGGCACTTGATTCTACCTCTGATTTCAAAAGATTTGCACTGTTCCTGATTTGTATTGTTTGAATGGTCTTTTAAGCTTGAATGCTGCACAGGTGCTTGTGGACAGGACCCCCCCCCCCCCCCCCAATATACACCCCGGGGTCCAAGAATATTTTTATTCGTCTTTTTCCATAAATTAATCTTCTAGTACACATTTATGTATTCCATATGAAAAATCCATAAAAATAACGTAGAATTAACGTTTTATTAAAAAATCATACCCGCGGTAATATGAAATAGAGAAGGTAAGTCACTTCCATTTGTTAACACTGGACCCCTCTTGGATATCGGGCCTAAAATATCATATACATGTACCTACCACATGTCACCAAAATATGTTAATATATCTTGTTTCGGTAGATATTTTTGTCTTTTATCGTGCTATTTAAACGGAAGACCTTAAATAGTGTCTGTGGCTGTCACTATTACGGTGTTTTTCAGAAACCTGATCGTAGAATTTGTCAAAGTCCACAACTGGACAATAAACTGATAAATCGGCTACAGTATATTATCTGTTCACAGAAACGACATATTGAAACTGGAAAAAAAAATAATCCAGAAGCAATTCATTTCATTAAAAATTCTATCATGAATATTTTGTTTTAATCGATGGACTCGATAAATCAATAAACTGACCGAAGGAAAAACGTTGCACATGCCGTAACATTCTGTACGTTTTTTTTTATTTTACATTCTACTTGCATAATACATGCATATGTACATGTACATATATATTAAACAGAAAGATAAATACCAAGCCCGTCGGCATTTTAAAAAAAGTAATAAAACATAATTTGATTTGATCTATTTTATTTCATTTAAACTCTATTAATTTGTTTTAAAAGTATGATTGATCTTTTTCCTTTTAATATACACTCAGGGTAAAAAAAAAGTAACTATATATTGACTCGCGTAACTTTCATGGTTGTAGTTACATTTGAAAATGAAGAAATAATGAAATAATTAAACGTTGAAGGAACTGGTGTGTTGTATGGCTAGACAACGCATTGCATATGCAGAGAAATTTACCACAGGTACTCTAGGACAGGTGTGAAACCCCTAGGGCATGCCGTTTCCTGCTCTTGCTCTGCTAATCCCTATACACAGGAAATGATCGCTACTAATACTTAATACACAAAGAAACAGAATATATTCAAGTAAACTTGGCATTGATTTTTTTCTTGAGTATTATTGAGAATAATAAGTTTTAGTGATATAACCCCCCCCCCCCCCCCCCCCCCGTTTTAATTGTTTTGTGAAGTTCATCACCATGCACATTCCATCTTCTGTAATTGGAGAAATGTTTAAATTAAAAACAAACCACTGTTTACAAAAGAAGTAAATATCGAGGGAAAAAAATTGTTATATTTTATTGATATCTTTTATAACGTTCATGCGCCCACTCACCATGCTCACTGCAAACGCTCACCATCGAATATTACAGCTTTCCGGTCATTCGACAATTTCAGGGAAATGCTTGCACATTAATACAGTAAAGTGAAATTATTTAAATGAATTATATTGTTCTAAATTTGGTAAAAAAAAAACATGAACAGTATATAGATATATTTTTTTCCTCATAGGAATGCTGAAAACTGTTAATCGGAACTCGCACTGACTATTGTTTAGCACGTGTATGTAACATTGCAGTTCGCATATAATTTGAAAAGAGAAGTTATTAGAACTTATATTTCCGACATTAAAATTTGTCACGTTAAACTCTCAAATGACTCAGCTCATAAATAGTTTTCTTGATACTATTTAAAAAAAGATGTCACTTTAGTATTGATATATAACTTAACAAAATTAATAATAATAAATAATTAAAAAAACGATTAAATATATAGAGGATATTCAATGTTTTGTAGATGAATATGGAATTTATTTCACGAGTGGGACAGGATTTTTTTATATTTTCACGAGTGCGAAGCACGAGTGAAAATATCAAAAAATCCTGTCTCACGAGTGAAATAAATTCCATATTCATCTACAAAACATTGAATTTTCTGTTTATTACATTTTCTTTGATTTTCCCTTTGCCTCTGTCTTTTCATAACACAGTGTCATAGGCCTGACGTCATAGTTAAGCGGTTGAGACGTCATAGCTTAGAAGTTGTGTGTCAGATTGAAAACAGAATGAATTACATAGCATGGATTTTAGCAACATATTTAGGAAGAAATTTGCAGTTTCAGCTCTATCAAGATGCTTAGTTACTATCTCTATCTTATGACAGGCCAGAAATTATTTTTTTACTTACTTTGATATCCTTTCACACTGTGAGAGAATATCATTTTTGGTATCCTTTCACACTGTGAGAGAATATCACTTTTATTCAATGAATAAATCACAGTATTTCACTGTTGAAAATGTAATAAATTCTGCTTTACAATTTTATTTGTTCATTCATTATTTTCACCTTTTGCGAAATAAAAGAAAATACTTTCATAAATATACATACACTGCGGGATTTTAATTTGTTTTTTTAAAGAGGGAATTTCTCAAAATTCCTGTTCGGGGAGATAACTCCCGTTTGTTTACGATACTAGTTGATCGATGATTTAACCGCGGCGGGAACAGGTAGGTGATGAATTTCCCGCGGAGGGAACGCGGTTTACCTGTCTCACCTGGCCAAATCCCGCGTTTTGTTTATACCGCGACGGGGCGCGGGAAATACGGGATCCGCGTTGCCTGTACTGTACATGTATAGTCAATCAGATTAGAAATACAGCGACTATCAGAATTTCGGGCCGTAAAAAAGATCCGATTTTGATTAGATTTCAGGTGTAGGCGAATGTGTGTGTACTGAGGGGTTAGTTAATTCATTCAAGATTTATTATATTGTTCGTTTGGACGAAGGCTTCATAAAAATATACACACTGCTTGTACAGGTACACATCAATGAATGTTCAGATTAATTCAATAATCGGCGGACATAAATTTTTTTAGTTATCTAAAGGCAATGTTATTTCCAGAGACATTTATATTTTCTGTTTTTTGTCTCGGATTTTTCTTTTTTGTGATTAACCGGTTTACAAAGGCCTGTGTTTTAACAGCTGTTCATAAACGCTGTCAATTAATATATGATAAGAGAAAACGAGACATCTCCCGGTAATTCATTTCTTATGGAAAATATATGGATTGACATCTTAGTTACCTGTGTAATTACGATGTTACATGACTGGCCAGGAGGACTACCCGTTATGAAAACAACTCATGATCAACTCAGCGGACCTATAATTGACTTTGATATATGCTGTAAATCAATAAAATCATTTCAGTTTAACCGATATTTTATTGCAAAGATAATGGGAAAAGAAGACTTGGGATTTAGAATTTTTCTGAATTTCAAACGCTCGATATGCATATATTTTGGGCGCTCTTGCATATGCACTTATAAAACGTGCATGTTCTGTACTTGCATGCGTGTACATTGTATGTATCCGTAAAACCTTAAGAGAGCTGATAAATGTGTTCTGATTTTCAGAAAAAGTAATGGGAACCTATAAATAATTACATGTTTATCATTTTGTTCGCATACAATAACAAGTTTAGTGGAAAAAAATAATTTGTTCAAGGTTAGGTGTCTAATAAATTTGTAATATTCAAATACAGTTACGCATGTATGTCTCATTCTACATAATTTGGAGGCGCGTGTGAATGTGGGATTTTGTATTTCCATACGCTCGATATGCATATATTTGGGGCGCTTTGTATATATACAGTCGTACATTTTAAGGGCGTCGACAAAAGAACGTATATTAGATTACATACATGTACATTTAAGTTTCAAAAGTTCCATTACTAGTAGGAATTAATTAAGGTTACATATTTTGAATATTATTATGAATAAAACAGACAATTAACTCGATATCGAGAAATAAATTGTTTATAAAAATAACTATGCAACTTTCTTGTAATTCAGCGAATAAAATATTAAATAAAATGCACTAGCGATTTAATCAAAGATATTATGAAATAATCTGAAAGATTCAACATATTTATCCACTCATGACTTAGTTTACAAAATGAATTTGGAATGGCCATTCTATGATTTGTTTTGTGTATGACTAGGTCGCTGGATCACACATGCCGATTGATCCCCGGTGACCTTCTTTGCCACGCGCTATCGAGGGAGGTGTTACATAATTGTAAACACACAAGGTGAATGTAAAAGGCGCACACTTAATGGCTGTAAATAGTCTATGCTTCAAAGTTATGTTTTATTTTCTCAGTATATTGTTTGTTTTTATATGATAAGAAGAAAAGGTTATCTTTTTTCCCCCTTTTTTAGTAGACTGGTTTATTCGACTTTGAAAAAAATGAAATAAAACGAAAAGTTGTCAAAAAATAACTTGGAAATAAAGCACAAAACACTTCAAGAACCTTATTCTAAAGAATATTAGCATCTAATGTAGCCAGATTTATTATTTATAGTAAGTTTATTTTAGTTACACGCATGAAGAGCTCTCGTTTACTTGCTGAATGAAAACAGTTACCTGTATATGGGTCAAGCTTCTGGCGCATTTAAAACACAAGACTCGAACAAAATAACATTTTCATGAAATTAATAAGATGTTAAAGAACAACTTTTTTAACGACAGCCATTTCGAAATATTTACCGTTTTTGAGTTATAAAGCAAAAACTTTAAAGGGCTCCAGATCCCTAATTTGAGGGGCCAGCCCCTTTTTAGTGGTGTCAAATGAAAGGCCTTGAAATTGTGCACAACTTTTATTCTACATGTCTTATCAAAATATTTTTAGTTTTAAAGATACAAAGGAAAATATGTCTAAATTTTCGCTCTTTTAGGCGTTCTAAATTTTGACCCCTAATTAGCGCCATTTTTAATATAGAAATCGAAAAACAAAAACCGATGTGCACAACTTCAATCCTTCTATTATCTAAATTCGGTAGAATTTCTGCTTTAGCTTTTGTAGTCTCTGAGCCTTTGTCTGGAAATGAAGCCTAATAAATTTTCATTTAAAGGGCAATAACTCAAAAGCGGAAGTGACTTTTTGAACTGTTTGACAGCATTCTGATAGAGTTTTGTAACGTCTATAAACTCTGCAAATTTGAGCAAAATCCGTTGAGAAATGAGCGAGATATGAGGTCTCAAAGTTGGCGTCTAGGAAAAAGAAGAAAAAAAAAAAGAATAATAATCTTAACCATCAGAATCAGTAGAAGGTCTTCCGTTGGAACGGAAGACCTTAATAAACAGTACAATCACTATAAGGTCTTCCGTCTGGAACGGAAGACCTTAATAACTAGAGCAAAGCTCGTTGCAAAGCAACGAGTAGGTCTTCCGTCCGATTTTCAGCACTGCTTGCAAGATGGATAAATGAAAGTAAAGTATTCGTTAAAAAGAAGGCCTCCAGACCAAAAATTATGTCGATCTGTATTTAGTTTTTTATGATTTTTATGCTGATTTTCGTTAAATGAAGCAAATCAAGACTACTTCCAGTTTGACCGGAAGTGACCCAATCGACAGAAAAATGGGTCAAAAGTCTTGGTTGAATTCAATCACTTGATTTTATGTTGATATCTGCAGAAATACGTCATTTATAGTTACTTCCGGTTTAGCCGGAAGTTGACAAAAGAGACGATACTCAACAGGAAATACAATCAGACGTCCTCTGTGACATGCATAATTCAATTCAATACAGTGCTGCTATCCTGTAAGTTGACAATCCTATCCTATCCTATCGTGAATCCTGCATCCACAATCCTATCCTGTGATTTCAGTCTAATCCTATCCTGCTGCTCTCAGTTTTTTTTTTAATATTAAAGAGTTAATTTGACAAAACGAAAAAAAAATTACAAAATGACCATCAAATAAAAATCTGTTATAGTTATGTAATTAATTTGAATGTAATAAATTTTAATGGAGAAAAAATAATCGAGATCGACATCCATTAATTTCTGACACCTCTCACGAATTAATTTACGAGTAACCAGTTAAAAAGTAAACAAAAGGATTGAAATAAAATGTAGGCAAGTATTGATCTAGCAAACATGTGAAGAAATTGGAACTTCGGAAGAATTCAAGAAAAAAATAACGTTAAACTTTATTTGTGTTTAATTTTACATACTAACAATGATCTGGAGACGTCAAGGTATTTGTGATTTCTTTTCAAATTTGTTCTCTATGAAAATTAAATGGAGTTAAAATTAGAGAGAGAAAAAGGGGGAAACAACAAAGATTGCAGATACTTTTCTAATGTTATGATAAAGTAGACAAAAGGAACAAAATTTAAACTCTTTATAAGAATCAGACCACGAATACCAAATCTTTCATGCAGGGTAGCCGGGTAGGTACACTGAATTATAACCATACCATTTGAAGAAACAATTTCTCTATCATGTCTACACATACTAAATAATGACAAAAGTAGGATTTGTTTGATGTTTTAACAAGTGTATGTTTCATCTGTTCATGTAAAATTTATGCAAAACTTTATTTTTCCCTTAACTGGGCATCATGAAAATAACGTATAGATCTAACTGCACCTATATCAGCTGTATATTAGATTTTACTTTTGACGTAAATCTAAATAAGAACTTCAAGATATGACAAGACCATAAACCGAGAACAGACAAGTCAAAATTTAGATCTGGAAAAAGTTGACTTTCATTTATGAAATAAGTTAAAATTGTCTTTATATTCAATTTTAAATAGATGATAAAAATTTGTTTTATATTTATTATTAAAGTTATTCTTGTTTGAAATGTTCAGTTCATCATTTGTTTGTATGTGAATATTTTACAAACATGCAACATTTTCATCATTTTTGCTAAATAAAAATCAAGATATTCAAAATGTTAAAATTTCACATTTCGCTTCAGTTTGTTCTCAATTTATGGTCAGTTCAGTGCCGTACAAGTGTATCTTAATTAAAAAAAAAAAAAATTATGTGTGAGAATTTAATCAATTTATGTTCAACAGAAAACATTTTCCTAAATCTTCATAGTCAGACAGGTTGACAGCAATAATTATTGTAGTCAGCTCACACATATTCCTTAGATCTTATAAAACATGCATAAGAGTCCACAGTTGTTACAGTATTTATAACCCAAATTTAAGTAAATCTTGTTTTTGACCTTGACATTTGATCTTGAATGTTATTCAGTGTCTAAATGAGGAATAAAAATAAATGACCAAGTTCACAATATTTATTCAGGATAATTCCTTTTTTCAGTGAATATAAATATAATTATATATATTGGACCAAATACATATTATCTACAATTTATATTTACAATGTATAACAATTGAATGTTCATTATCATGAGACAAATTCATTAAAAGTGTCCATGTAAAGTATACATGTATTTCAATGCCAAGCTCAAAGATACATGTACATCTAGTTTGTTTAAATTGAAGTTTATCAATGTCTTACAATTGTATAATGTTTTACATGCATATTATTTGGTCTGCTTGTCCATCGCTCAAATTGAATTTCAAATGTCAAAGTAGTTGTCAGAGAGATGGTCATAAAGTAACGGAACAGTTTCACAAATGTCATCAATGCACAGAAAACAAATACATCACACACTGATCTCCTTAATAAAGAACACCTTCATTTCAGACTCTAGGGGGCTCTTGGACACTGGTTTGAAAATCTTTCATTATTTATTCCAGCAGCAGATGAGATGAAGTGCAATTTGTACAGGTGCAAATTTGCAGGATTGTCCTGAAGAAAAAAACACACACCATTATATGCATGTAGATTGTAAATTTTGTCATATACATTATACATTAAAACTGTATTTGATTGTGATTATCTTTCTCATTTCATGTACAATTGTCTTAATTTCACCTTTTTCTCTCCCAGAGTAATGCATTAATTTTAAAGAAATCAAGCAAAATCAAATCTTATACTGCAACTTCATAGTCATAACTCATATCTTAATTAAACAATCATAATTCACATAATTTACTTGTAGATTATAATTCATTTCATCTCGTTTACTTGCTAACTAGTATGAGTACATGTTTGGATGTTTTTTCTCTCTATTTTCTGCTTGTATTAATCTATTTAATATGTTGTTTTGTTAATTTCTTTTCATTTTTTGCTCGAAATTTGAATATAAAAAAATGAAAATACATATAACATGACCATGATGACCAGAACAATTATATATTAATTTCAGTTTTACTGTCAACATTTTAAAAAGAAGAAAATCACTTATTCATAAATCTGCAGACACTTCATCTCAACTTAGATAATAATTTATATGTATTTTAATGATACATGCATAAACACAAAAAAAATAATCTAATCATACCTACTAAATGTAAAATCCTTTATATTGTGATGACTGATGAGGGCAGGCAAAATTGGGTACCATTCTCTAGAATGAAGAAGAATAATAAATGATTAATTTATGTTTTATGTTTAACTCACAATAAGTCATACATACAATGTACATGCAAGTGCTGAGTGAACTTATTATACACAGTCAGGTCCAGTACAATCAGTACATTTAGCTACGTAGCTAAAATTACCTACCGTAGCTTTATTTACCTACCTCAGGTAGCTTTATTTAGCTATTTCAAGGCAACTTTTCACAATTTTGCTTTTTATTTTAAAAAGACAAAAAGTCGCAAGAAAAATGTGTACTAATATTTATTCTATGTATCATTTAAAGAGAAATCTAAAGCAGAGATAGTTTTTACATTGCTGCGCTTGATCGCTTTTAAGGAAAATATGTATTCCCATTGTTTGAGTAACTGTACACACCTTGTGCGCAATGAGGTGTGGATAAGTATGATTACTTCACATTGTGCTCATGTTAACCAAAACTGGTTTTCTTTGTTATTACACTCAAGAAATAACTGTTAGGTCACAAATTAACTGTTGTATATAGCCCCAAAACTTCTAGAGCCTTGATTGCAATTGCGCAAAAAAGACACATCTCCAAGAGTGATTTTTTCATGAATTGTTTTCAGATGAGTTCAAAGTTGAAAATTATCACTGTGTATATTACAATAGAATAAAATTTTAATAGTTCAAGTCATTAAAACATTGCTTAAAGGGAGAGATATGCATAAACATGCACACATTTACAGTGTGTAGTATACTTACATGGTCTTGCACCAAACAACTGCGATTATGATCTGTTATAGTCCGCCGCTGACGATTCAAGAGGAATTATCCAGACAAACAGAGCACATTTAACAGAGAAACATGTTATTGAACTGTAACACAAGTAGGAATCGAGTTAATCATCCAAACATGCTGAAAAAATACGATCTTTTGATGTCCGATCTCTTCTTTATTTACATGCGAAACTTCTTCCGGTGATCGTTCACGGTTAGATCGTACGCCATATTACTCGAAGGTAATAGAATAAATGTGTGTTAAGAAAAAAAAATGTTTATTTTCTTTTGTAATTTTATAAATATTTCTTTTGTAAACGTTCTATGTCCTTTTGCTTTTCTGTAATTTATTTTGAAATATGAATTAACTTTTACTCCAATCTGATTAAGGCTGTAGGATACAGGATAGGATAGGATAGGATAGGATAGGATAGGATTGGATTAACTACTATATGTTTCTATCGTGAATCCTCAATCCTGAATCCTATCCAGTCCCATCCCATGTTAACTTGCGGGATAGCAGCACTGTACCAATATCTGTGAAAATAAGCTATTTTCTACTACTTCCTGTTTGGCCGGAAGTGACGTCATTCGACGTATTTTGATGATCTCGCAAGCTGCTACTTGTCATGTTGAACAACTTTGCTTCTTTAAAGTATAACAAATTCTAAATACTTTTTGAGATATCAGGAAAAATATTTTGGCCCCTTTAGGTTCCTTATTTTAGGGGCCAGTCCTTTTTTCGAGATATCATTTAAAAGATCTTATAATTCTGCACAAGTTTTGTTATATATATGTTTTAACAAAATATTTCCAAGTAAAAAGATATCGTACAGAAAGTGTTCGAAATTTTGAAATATTCGATACGACTTTTTTCAGACCATAGCGAGCGTCGACGTGTGGCACTTCCGGTGAAAGTTAACTACGTATTACAGATCTACATATATTGCTCTGTCTTCCCTAAAAGTTTCACGTTCCTGTGATGAGTGCTTTTTTAGAAAACCTGCGGACAAACTGACCCTCCAAAAGTCACTAAATCGCAAAAATCTTCGGACCGGAAGTGACGTCATCAAAATAAAAAAAAATGTATCAAGATTTTTTAATGTTCTATCAGACCTAAAAGCTTCATGAAAATCGAGCGAACCGTTTTCGAGAAATTGCGTGCACAAAATCGGTAAGAAAAAAAAATAATAAGAAAAACAGTGGAAAAGAAACCGAAGAATAACAAGAAGGTCTTCCGCTGAAGACGAAAGACCTTAATAACAGAATGCCGTATAAGGTTCACGTCAAAACATGGCTGACACAAAACAATTCCTGAATTTTCCCCTTCAATTCGAGCATTTCTGCACTGGACAGGGGTGATGGTTGTTTATGAGATGATAAACTATGTATAAACTTTCTTAGTTTAGCGGAATCTTGAACATCTTCGGCGTGATGAATAATTTGTTTACAGTAGTGATGAGGCTTTCGCGCACCTGCAGGAGCGGATCCAAGGATTTACAAATTAATAAAATTTAATAGAAATGAAGTTTTAATACTTTAAAATATTATTTAATGAACTTATTAATATGCAAGTAATAGATATACAAGAAAACGGCTAATGAATGCAGTTGACAATCACTACTTTCTAAAGATAAATTAATTCTAAATAAAATAATTATAAATTCTATAGACAAAACAGAAGAAGAATGAATGGTAGCAAAATATCAAACCACATCAGGGGGACTGAATTTTATTAATGAACCTCTTAAGAAGTTCCTTATAAGTTGTGTATTTTATATCTGCCTATTCCACCTGGCTGCTTCGAGTGGAAGGGGGGGGGGGTCTTGAACATAAACATGTAAATTACCTTTATTTTGTACAAAGAATGAAGCCTTATCATTTTGAAAACTTCAAGAAGAGTTGCTTGTGATATGAAGGTCAAGGTCATTTTATTTAGAATTCAAAACATAAAAGCGAAATTTGCATTCATTACAATTAAAAGAGAACGGGGGGGGGGGGGGGTCTATAAAGAAGACAATGTCTTCTACAGTTGACAAAATAAAAGAGTGGCAAATAAAATGCACACACATGATATATATCATATACAACCATTTTTATTTAATATAAACTCGTTTCCATGGCAACAGGAAGGTTTTTCTGGCCTATCCCAATCACCAGGTTGGTGTTATCTCTACACCTCCTCCTACGTGAATGAGCAATGAGCAGTCCCCGCAAACTATATATACGGGGAAAAAATCAATATTTTGTAGTGTTTAAGAAACGTTGGTCCTACGTTTTCGGAAATTCTAAGATATTTAAAGATATTAAATTCCTTCTTAACCCTATCAAGAAACTGGTTATACGTAAAAGCTTCAAAGAGGGGCCTTTACGTACCCTATGAATATTACAGAAAAAAGAAGTTAGAAAGACGAAGAAATTGAAAAAATCGACTTTTTAATCCACTTTCTGTGACGACCGGAAGTATTGACGACGGAAAAAATGTTCATGGTGACATCTACAAGTCATTATCTATCATATCTGACAGAGTTAACTTTCATATGTTAAGCTGTTCTAAAGAAATGGAGCGGACAAAGTCCTTTACAAAATTTCGGCTATGCAATAATATTAAGAATACTAGATGAGATCTCGTTGCGAGCAACGAATGGGTCTTCCGTCCGATTTTTGATAAGATGAGATAAGAATTTGACTTTCGTTCGAATATAATGATATAAATAAATTGTTAAGACGAACAATTTTGCTATAATAATGTTTGACAAAATATTGATCATAAAAGGGTTATAGATTAAAGACTTTCGGCTTTTCTTGGCCCCTAATGTGAGGGGTCAGCCCCTTTTTCTTGATATAATCTTAAAGCTCTCATGATTTTGAACACTTTTTGTTCAACAACTAGTCAGAAATTCTTCTTTGTTTTCGGGATATATGCAAAAGAAATATTAAGGGCCGGCCCTTCAAGTCCTAAATGGGGACGTCTGGCAAAAATTGAAAGAGTGCATATTGTTCAGAATATTATTTTGAACGTCTTTTGTTCAATACTATCTATCAAAATATTCTTCCTTTTCGAGACATATTGCACCAATGATTATGCAATCTGGCCCCTTAAAGACCCTTATTGCGTAATATATGATATCAGCATCATGTTATTTAGATAAAGTGTGTGAAGAAGAACTATTTCGCTTCAGTAATATATTACAAAATATTGATCATTAAAGAGCCCCTCTCGGCCCCTTATTTAAGGGGTCAGACCCCTTTCCTTGATATCACCTAAAAGCTCTCATGATTTTTTTTTTACACTTTTTGTTCATCAACTAGTCAGAAATACTTTTTCGTTTCTGAGATATTTGCGGCCCTTAAACTCCTTAATGGGGACGTTTAGCAAAAAATGAAAGGTTGCATCTTGTTTAGAACATTATTTTGGACATCTTTTGTTCAATATTGCTTATCAAAATATTTCCCACTTTTGAGATCTAAAGCGTCAAAGATTTAGCACTCTGGCCCTTTATGGCCCCTAAATATGTAACATCTGATGTGAATAGCATAATATATAGTTGTAAATTGTTGAGATAAACATTTTTGCTTCAGTAATGCATTACAAAATATTGATCGTTAAAGAGTTATTGATTTAATACTTTCGGCCCCTCTCAGCCCCTATTGTGAGGGTCCAGCCCCTTTTTCTTCATATCACTTTAAAGCTCTCATGATTTTGAACACTTTTGTTCAACAACTAGTCAGAAATTCTTTTTCGTTTCTGAGATATTTACAAAAGAAGTAATTAGGGGCCGGCCCTTCAACTCCTTAATGGGGACGTTTAGCAAAAAATGAAAGGTTGCATCTTGTTGAGAACATTATTTTGGACATCTTTTGTTCAATATTGCTTATCAAAATATTTCCCACTTTTGAGATATAAAGCATCAAAGATTTAGCACTCTGGCCCCTTATGGCCCCTAATTATGTAACAAATGATGTGCATATTATAATATATAGTTGTAACTAGTTGAGATAAACATTTTTGCTTCAGTAATGCATTACAAAATATTGATCGTTAAAGAGTTATTGATCAAAGACTTTCGGCCCTTCTCAGTCCCTAATGTGATAGATCAGCCCTTTTTCTTTGATATCATATAAAAGATTTTGTAATTCTACACAATTTCTGTTCAATATGTTTTAACAAAATACTCATAGTTATAAAGTTATCGTAAGAAATGTCTCTAAAATTCACTCATGATTCGTGTCCTAAATTTTGACCCCTACCGAGCTTCCATACTAGGCACTTCCGGAAGATTTGAAAACCCAGGTGATCAATGGCAACATGTCCTCTATCATCGCTGAAAATTTCAGCACTCTAGCTTTAATCGTTTTTGAGTTCCATTGCAGACAAGAAGGTTCTCTGAATTTTGATTAAAGGGCGATAACTTCCGACCGGAAGTGAAATTCAAAAAAATGAGAAAAACGTATAAGGTTCAGACAAAGATACATCTTCCCTGAAATTTTCAAGTAAATCGATCGAGCCAACTCCGAGAAATCTTCTGCACAAAAATTGTAAAGAAAAAAAAAGAATAATAATAATAATAATAAAAGTGAAAAAGAAACAATAGAATAATAGAAGGGTCTTCCGTTGGAGACGGAAGACCCTAATAATAACTAGATGCGATCTCGTTGCGAGCAACGAGTGGGTCTTCCGTCCGATATTTGATAAGATGAGATAAGAATTTGACTGAGATTTTCGTTCAAATATAATGATATAAATAAATTGTTAAGACGAACAATTTTGGTTTAGTAATGTTTAACAAAATATTGATCATTAAAGGGTTATAGATTAAAGACTTTCGGCCCTTCTTGGCCCCTAATGTGAGAGGTCAGCCTCTTTTTCTTGATATCATCTTAAAGCTCTCATGATTTTGAACATTCTCTTTGTTCAAGAACTATTCAGAAATTT
This sequence comes from Saccostrea echinata, assembly GCF_033153115.1. Lineage (NCBI taxonomy): Eukaryota > Metazoa > Mollusca > Bivalvia > Ostreida > Ostreidae > Saccostrea > Saccostrea echinata. The sequence goes on from NW_026889848.1 coordinate 218,397, forward strand.
TTCTTTGTTTTCGGGATATATGCAAAAGAAATATTAAGGGCCGGCCCTTTAAGTCCTAAATGGGGACGTCTAGCAAAAAATGAAAGAGTGCATATTGTTCAGAATATTATTTTGAACGTCTTTTCTTCAATATTGTTTATCAAAATATTCTTCCTTTTCGAGATATAAACAAAGATTATGCAATCTGGCCCCTAAAGACCTCTTATTGCGTAACATATGATATCAACATCCATGTTATTTAAACAAAGAGTGTGAAAATGAACTATTTCGGTTCAGTAATATATTACAAAATATTGATCATTAAAAGAGTTATTGATTGTATACTTTCGGCCCCTCTCAGCACCTAATTTAAGGGGTCAGACCCTTTTCCTTGATATCACCTTAAACCTCTCATGATTTTGAACACTTTTTGTTTAACAATTATTCAAACATTCTTTTTCGTTTCCGAGAAGTACGCGAAGGATATATTTAGGGGCCAGCCCTTCAACTCCTTAATGGGGACGTTTAGCAAAAATCAAAAGGTTGCATATTGTTTAGAACATTATTTTGAATAACTTTTGTTCAATATTGCTTATCAAATTATTTCCCACTTTTGAGATATAAAGCGTCAAAGATTTAGCATTCTGGCCCCTTATGGCCCCTAATTATGTAACATATGATGTGAATATCATAATATATAGCTGAAAATTGTTGGGATAAACATTTTTGCTTCAGTAATGCATTACAAGATATTGATCGTTAAAGAGTTATTGTTCAAAGACTTTCGGCCCCTCTCAGTCCCTATTTTGAGGGGCCAGCCCCTTTTCCTTCATATCACCTTAAAGTTCTCATGATTTTGAACACTTTTTGTTCAACAACTAGTCAGAAATTTTTTTTCATTTCTGAGATACTTGCAAAAGAAGTATTTAGGGGCCAGCCCTTCAACTCCTTCAAGGGGACGTTTAGCAAAAAATGAAAGGTTGCATATTGTTTAGAACATTATTTTGAACATCTTTTGTTCAATATTGCTTATCAAAATATTTCCCACTTTTGAGATATAAAGCGTCAAAGATTTAGCATTCTGGCCCCTTATAGCCCCTAATTATATAACATATGATGTGAATATCATAATATATAGTTGTAAATTGTTGAGATAAACATTTTTGCTTCAGTAATGCATTACAAAATATTGATCGTTAAAAAGTTATTGTTCAAAGACTTTCGGCCCCTCTCAGCCCCTATTTTGAGGGGCCAGCCCCTTTTTCTTCACATCACTTTAAAGCTCTTATGATTTTGAACACTTTTTGTTCAACAACTAGTCAGAAATTCTTTTTCGTTTCTGATATACTTGCAAAAGAAGTATTTAGGGGCCAGCCCTTCAACTCCTTAAGGGGGACGTTCAGCAAAAAATGAAAGGTTGCATATTGTTAAGAACATTATTTTGAAAATCTTTTGTTCAATATTGCTTATCAAATTATTTCCCACTTTTGAGATATAAAGCGTCAAAGATTTAGCATTCTGGCCCCTTATAGCCCCTAATTATGTAACATATGATATGAATATCATAATATATAGTTGTAAATTGTTGAGATAAACATTTTTGCTTCAGTAATGTATACCAAAATATTGATCGTTAAAGAGTTATTGAGTTAATACTTTTGGCCCCTCTCGGCCCCTAATATGATTAGTCAGCCCTTTTTTCCTGATATCATATTAAAGATCTTGTCATTCTGCACAAATTATGTTCAGTATGTTTTAACAAAATAATTATACTTTAAAAGATATGATACAAAATGTCTCAAAAATTCACTCATGATTCGTGTCCTAAATTTTGACCCCTACCGAGCTTCCATACTAGGCACTTCCGGAAAATATCCAAACCCAGGTGCAAAATGGCAACATGTCCTCTATCATCACTGAAAATTTCAGCACTCTAGCTTAAGCCGTTTTTGAGTTCCATCGCAGACAAGGAGGCCCTCTAAATTTTCATAAAAGGGAGATAACTTCCGACCGGAAGTAAATATCCCTTAACGGAATTGCCGGAATTAATTTCAGATGTAAACGCATCTACCATGAAAATTTGAATGAAATTGATCCAGCCATCTCCGAGAAATCGTCTGCACAAAATTTGTAAGAAGAAAAAAGAATAAAAATAATAATAACGAGATATATTGCGCCAAAGCTTATGCAATCTGGCCCCCTAAAGACCCCATAATGCGAAACATATTATATCAACATCATGTTATTTAGATAAAGTTTGTGAAGAAGAACTATTTCGCTTCAGTAATATATTACAAAATATTGATCATTAAAATGTTATTGATTGTATACTTTCGGCCCCTCTCGGCCCCTTATTTAAGGGGTCAGACCCTTTTCCTTGATAACACTTTAAAGCTCTCATGATTTTGAACACTTTTTGTTCAAAAACTATTCAAAAATTCTTTTTCGTTTCCAAAATATATGCGAAGAATATATTTAGGGGCCGGCCCTTCAGCTCCTTAATGGGGACTTTTAGCAAAATTCAAAAGGTTGCATATTGTTTAGAACATTATTTTGAACATCTTTTGTTCAATATTGGTTATCAAAATTTTCCCCACTTTTGAGATATAGAGCGTCAAAGATTAAGCATTCTGGCCCCTTATGGCCCCTTATTATGGAACATATGATGTGAATATCATAATATATAGTTGTAAATTGTTGAGATAAACATTTTTGCTTCAGTAATGCATTACAAAATATTGGTCATCAAAGAGTAATTGTTCAAAGATTTCGGCCCTTCTGAGCCCCTATTTTGAGGATCCAGCCCTTTTTTCTTCATATCACTTTAAAGCTCTCATGATTTTGAACACTTTTTGTTCAACAACTAGTCAGACTTTTTCGTTTCTGAGATATTTGCAAAAGAAGTATTTAGGGGCCGGCCCTTCAACTCCTTAATGGGGACGTTTAGCAAAAAATGAAAGGTTGCATATTGTTGAGAACATTATTTTGAACATCTTTTGTTCAATATTGCTTAGCAAAATATTTCCCACTTTTAAGATATAGAGTGCCAAAGATTTAGCATTCTGGCCCCTTATGGCCCCTAATTATGTAACATATGATGTGATTATCATAATATATAGTTGTAAATTGTTGAGATAAACATTTTTGCCTCAGTAATGCATTACAAAATATTGATCGTTAAAGAGTTATTGTTCAAAGACTTTCGGCCCTTTTCAGGCCCTATTTTGAGGGTCCAGCCCCTTTTTCTTCATATCACTTTAAAGCTCTCATGATTTTGAACACTTTTTGTTCAACAACTAGTCAGAAATTCTTTTTCGTTTCTGAGATATTTGCAAAAGAAGTATTTAGGGGCCGGCCCTTCAACTCCTGAATGGGGACGTTTAGCAAAAAATGAAAGGTTGCATATTGTTGAGAACATTATTTTGAACATCTTTTGTTCAATATTGCTTAGCAAAACATTTCCCACTTTTAAGATATAGAGTGCCAAAGATTTAGCATTCTGGCCCCTTATGGCCCCTAATTATGTAACATATGATGTGATTATCATAATATATAGTTGTAAATTGTTGAGATAAACATTTTTGCCTCAGTAATGCATTACAAAATATTGATCGTTAAAGAGTTATTGTTCAAAGACTTTCGGCCCTTTTCAGGCCCTATTTTGAGGGTCCAGCCCCTTTTTCTTCATATCACTTTAAAGCTCTCATGATTTTGAACACTTTTTGTTCAACAACTAGTCAGAAATTCTTTGTCGTTTCTGAGATATTTGGAAAAGTATTATTTAGGGGCCGGCCCTTCAATTCCTTAATGGGGACATTTAGCAAAAAATGAAAGGTTGCATATTATTGAGAACATTATTTTGAACATCTTTTGTTCAATATTGCTTAGCAAAATATTTCCCACTTTTGAGATATAGAGCGTCAAAGATTTAGCATTCTGGCCCCTTATGGCCCCTAATTATGTAACATATGATGTGATTATCATAATATATAGTTGTAAATTGTTGAGATAAACATTTTTGCCTCAGTAATGCATTACAAAATATTGATCGTTAAAGAGTAATTGTTCAAAGACTTTCGGCCCTTTTCAGGCCCTATTTTGAGGGTCCAGCCCCTTTTTCTTCATATCACTTTAAAGCTCTCATGATTTTGAACACTTTTTGTTCAACCACTAGTCAGAAATTCTTTTTCGTTTCTGAGATATTTGCAAAAGAAGTATTTAGGGACCGGCCCTTCAACTCCTTAATGGGGACTTTTAGCAAAAAATGAAAGGTTGCATATTATTGAGAACATTATTTTGAACATCTTTTGTTCAATATTGCTTAGCAAAACATTTCCCACTTTTAAGATATAGAGCGTCAAAGATTTAGCATTCTGGCCCCTTATGGCCCCTAATTATGTAACATATGATGTGAATATCATAATATATAGTTGAAAATAGTTGAGATAAACATTTTTGCTTCAGTAATGCATTACAAAATATTGATCGTTAAAGAGTTATTGATGAAAGATTTTCGGCCCTTCTCAGCCCCTAATGTGATGAGTCAGCCCTTTTTCTTTGATATCATATAAAAGATCTTGTAATTCTACACAATTTCTGTTCAGTATGTTTTAACAAAATACTCATAGTTAAAAAGTTATCGTAAGAAATGTCTCTAAAATTCACTCATGATTCGCTTCCTAAATTTTGACCCCTACCGAGCTTCCATACTAGGCACTTCCGGAAGATTTGAAAACCCAGGTGATCAATGGCAACATGTCCTCTATCATCGCTGAAAATTACAGCACTCTAGCTCTAATAGTTTTTGAGTTCCATTGCAGACAAGGAGGTCCTCTGAATTTTGATTAAAGGGCGATAACTTCCGACCGGAAGTGAATTTCAAAAAAATGAGAAAAATGTATAAGGTTCAGACAAAGATACATCTTCCCTGAAATTTTCAAGTAAATCGATCGAGCCAACTCCGAGAAATCTTCTGCACAAAAATTGTAAAGAAAAAAAAAGAATAATAATAATAATAAAAGTGAAAAAGAAACAATAGAATAATAGAAGGGTCTTCCGTTGGAGACGGAAGACCCTAATAACAGAATGCGGTGTAAGGTTCACGTCAAAACATGGTTGACGCAAAACAATTCCTGAATTTTCCCCTTCAATTCGAGCATTTCTGCATTGGACAGGGCTGATGGTTGTTTATGAGATGAAAAACTATGTGTAAGCTTTCTTAGTTTAGCGGAATCATGAACATTTTCGGCGTGATGAATAATTTGTTTACAGTAGTGATGAGGCTTTCGCGCACCTGCAGGAGCGGATCCAAGGATTTACAAATGAATAACATTTAATAGAAATGAAGTTTTAATACTTTTAAATATTATTTAATGAAATTATTAATATGCAAGTAATAGATATAGAAGAAAACGCGAAATGCTAATGAATGCAGCTGACAATCACTACTTTCTAAAGATAAATTAATTCTAAATAAAATAATTCTAAATTCTAAAGACAAAACAGAAGAAGAATGAATGGTAGTAAAATATCAAATCACATCAGGGGAACCGAACTTTATTAATGAAACTCTTAAGAAGTTCCTTATAAGTTGTAAATTTTATATCTGTGTATTCTACCTGGTTGCTTCGAGGAAAGGGGGGGGGGGGGGTCTTGAACATAAACATGTAAATTAGCATTACTTTGTAGAAAGAATTAAGGCTTATAATTTTAAAAACGTCAAGAAGAGTTGCTTGTGATATGAAAGTCAAGGTCAATTAATAAAGAATGCAAAACATAAAAGCGAAAAAGAGAAAACGGGGGGGGGGGGGGGTGTAAAGATGGCAACGTCTTCTACAGTTGACAAAAATAGGGGCGAATAAAATGCACACACATATCATATACAACCGTTTTTATTTAATATGAACTCGTTTCCATGGCAACGGCAAGGTTTTTCTGGCCTATCCCAATCACCCAGTAGGTTTTAACTCTACACCAGTTCCTACGTAAATGAGCACTGAGCAGTCCTCGCAAACTATATATACGGGGGAAAAATCAATATTCTGTAGTGTTTAAGAAACGTTGGTCCTACGTTTTCGGAAATTCTAAGATATTTAAAGATATTTAATTCCTTCTTAATCCTATCAGGAAACTGGTAATACGTAAAATCTTCAAAGAGGGGCCTTTACATACCCTATGAATATTACAGAAAAAAGAAGTTAGAAAGACGAAGAAATAGAAAAAATCGACTTTTTAATCCAATTTCTGTGACGACCGGAAGTAATGACGACGGAAAGAATATTCATGGTGACATCTACAAGTCATTATCTATGATATCTGACAAAGTTAACTTTCATATCTTAAGCTGTTCTGGAGAAATGGAGCGGACATAGTCCTTTACCAAATTTCGTCTATACAATAATATTAAGAATACTAGATGAGATCTCGTTGCGAGCAACGAGTGGGTCTTCCGTCCGATTTTTGATTAGATGAGATAAGAATTTGACTCAGATTTTCGTTCGAATATAATGATATAAATAAATTGTTAAGACGAACAATTTTGCTTTAATAATGTTAAACAAAATAATGATCATTAAAGGGTTATAGATTAAAGACTTTCGGTTCTTCTTGGCCCCTAATGTGAGAAGTCGGCCCCTTTTTCTTGATATCATCTTAAAGCTCTCATGATTTTGAACACTTTTTGTTCAACAACTATTCAGAAATTTTTTTGTTTTCGGGATATATGCAAAAGAAATATTAAGGGCCGGCCCTTCAAGTCCTGAATGGGGACGTCTAGCAAAAAATCAAAGAGTGCATATTGTTCAGAATATTATTTTGAACGTCTTTTGTTCAATACTGTATATCAAAATAGTCTTCCTTTTGGAGACATATTGCGCCAAAGATTATGCAAGCTGGCCCCCTAAAGACCCCTTATTGCGTAATATATGATATCAACATCATGTCATTTAGATAAAGTGTGTGAAGAAGAACTATTTCACTTCAGTAATATATTACAAAATATTGATCATTAAAGAGTTATTGATCGTATACTTTCGGCCCCTCTCGGCCCCTTATTTAAGGGGTCAGACCCTTTTCCTTGATATCACCTTTAAGCTCTCATGATTTTGAACACTTTTTGTTCAACAACTAGTCAGAAATACTTTTTCGTTTCTGAGATATTCGCGGCCCTTCAACTCCTTAATGGGGGTGTTTAGCAAAAAATGAAAGGTTGCATCTTGTTTAGAACATTATTTTGGACATCTTTAGTTCAATATTGCTTATCAAAATATTTCCCACTTTTTGAGATATAAAGTATCAAAGATTTAGCATTCTGGACCCTTATGGACCCTAGTTATGTAACATATTATGTGCATATCATAATATATACTTGTAAATTGTTGAGATAAACATTTTTGCTTCAGTAATGCATTCCAAATCATTGATTGTTAGAGAGTTATTGTTCAAAGACTTTCGGCCCCTCTCAGCCCCTATTGTGAGGGTCCAGCCCCTTTTTCTTCATATCACTTTAAAGCACTCATGATTTTGAACACTTTTTGTTCAACAACTAGTCAGAAATTCTTTTCGTTTCTGAGATATTTGCAAAAGAAGTATTTAGGGGCCGGCCCTTCAACTCCTTAACGGGGACGTTAAGCAAAAAATGAAAGGTTCCATATTGTTTAGAACATTATTTGGGACATCTTTTGTTCAATATTGCTTATCAAAATATTTCCCACTTTTGAGATATAAAGATCAAAGATTTAGCATTCTGGCCCCTTATGGCCCCTAATTATGTAACAAATGCTGTGAATATCATAATATATAGTTGTAAATAATTGAGACAAACATTTTTGCTTCAGTAATGCATTACAAAATATTGATCGTTAAAGAGTTATTGATTGAAGACTTTAGGCCCTTCTCAGCCCCTAATTTGAGGGTCCAGCCCCTTTTTCTTCATATCACTGTAAAGCTCTCATGATTTTGAACACTTTTTATTCAACAACTAGTCAGAAATTCTTTTTCGTTTCTGAGATATTTGCAAAAGAAGTATTTAGGGGCCGGCCCTTCAACTCCTTAATGGGGACGTTTAGCAAAAAATGAAAGGTTTCATATTGTTTAGAACATTATTTTGGACATCTTTTGTTCAGTATTGCTTATCAAAATATTTCCCACTTTTGAGATATAAAGCATCAAGGATTTAGCGTTATGGCCCCTTATGGACCCTAATTATGTGACATATTATGTGAATATCATAATATATAGTTGTAAATTGTTGAGATAAACATTTTTGCTTCAGTAATGCATTACAAAATATTGATCGTTAAAGAGTTATTGTTCAAAGACTTTCAGCCCCTCTCAGCCCCTATTGTGAGGGTCCAGCCCCTTTTTCTTCATATCACTTTAAAGATCTCATGATTTTGAACACTTTTTGTTCAACAACTACTCAGAAATTCTTTTTCGTTTCTGAGATATTTACAAATGAAGTATTTAGGGGCCATCCCTTCAACTCCTTAATGGGGACGTTTAGCAAAAAATGAAAGGTCGCATCTTGTTTAGAACATTATTTGGGACATCTTTTGTTCAATATTGCTTATCAAAATATTTCCCACTTTTGAGATATAAAGTGTCAAAGATTTAGCATTCTGGCCCCTTATGGCCCCTAATTATGTAACATATGATGTGAATATCATAATATATAGTTGAAAATAGTTGAGATAAACATTTTTGCTTCAGTAATGCATTACAAAATATTGATCGTTAAAGAGTTATTGATTAAAGATTTTCGGCCCTTCTCAGCCCCTAATGTGATGAGTCAGCCCTTTTTCTTTGATATCATATAAAAGATCTTGTAATTCTACACAATTTCTGTTCAGTATGTTTTAACAAAATACTCATAGTTAAAAAGTTATCGTAAGAAATGTCTCTAAAATTCACTCATGATTCGCTTCCTAAATTTTGACCCCTACCGAGCTTCCATACTAGGCACTTCCGGAAGATTTCTTGTTTAAGAGTTATCGATTAAAAACTTTTGGCCCCTCTCGGCCCCTAATGTGATGAGTCAGCCCTTTTTTCTTGATATCATGTCAAAGATCTTGTCATTCTGCACAAATATTGTTCAATATGTTTTAACAAAATAATTATACTTTAAAAGATATGATACAAAATGTCTCAAAAATTCACTCATGATTCGTGTCCTAAATTTTGACTCCTACCGAGCTTCCATACTAGGCACTTCCGGAAAATATCCAAACCCAGGTGCAAAATGGCAACATGTCCTCTATCATCACTGAAAATTTCAGCGCTCTAGCTTAAGCCGTTTTTGAGTTCCATCGCAGACAAGGAGGTCCTCTGAATTTTAATAAAAGGGCGATAACTCTCGACCGGAAGTAAATATCCCTTAACAAACTTGCCGGAATTAACTTCAGATGTCAACGCATCTACCTTGAAAATTTGAATAAAATCGAACGAGAAATCTCCGAGAAATCTTCTGCACAAATTTTGTAAGAAGAAAAAAGAATAAAAATAATAATAATAATAATAATAAAGGTAAAAAAGAAACCGAAGAATAATAGAAGGGTCTTCTGCTGAAGACGAAAGACCTTAATAAAACATAAGAGAAATCATTTCTCCTAGACAAATTACTAGTCGTTAAACATTTTTGGATGTTTCCGTAAAAGTCTATTTAAAAAAAAATGCTCTTCAAGCAGGGATCGAACTCAAAACCCTTGGGTTGAAAGGCAGGTGCGCTAACCATTAGGCCACGCATTCCGACAACAGTAGTAAGTTGAAATGTTTAGGACTATAGAATAGATGCAAGCGTATTTTTAGAATCGGTAGGGGAAGAAAGAAGTTCCGTAAAAGGAAATAGTTCCTGAACTTGCAAGCAGTATATAAAATAAGAAGGGACGGGCTGCGTGAGAAAACGTTAACACTGTTCCCTAATAAAAATGTATTAGTGGACTGTGGCCCGATTCATCGATATTGTGAGCATGCTGATTTTTTTGTAAACACATGTAGCTTTGTTGAAAGCTTTAAAGATCGGGTTCGGATTTTAGCATTTCTGACTGAATATCCTGAAATAAATATGAAACATTTAAATAAGCATTTCTTTGGGTTATATTAAATATATGTAGCACAAATTAAACTCCCAACATGCATTTTTAGAAGGGAAACACGACAATGAAAGCGAGAATTGTTTTTAATATATCGAAAATCGCTATTTCTGGAAACTGATTAATTCCAAATAAAAATCCAATAAATTCCACATGTAAAAGAAAGAGAGAATGCTCGTTATTAAAATGTTTTATCATATCAGGAGAATCGAATGCTATTAACGACATCTCAAGAAATAGCCAATAAAAGGTTAAGATCATTTCTTCGTTCACCTGCACTTTAATTTCAAACACAACAGAACTTGTAGTTTTTGCCGTGAAACTTCATGACTTCTATATACTTATAAGACTCACCGTAAAACTTTCCAGAAAGTTTCTCTGAGGTCTATACTACATTTGTACCAAATTTGGTGTCGATCCGAGGTCTGGTTTGAATTTTACAGAAATATTCTACGTTGTTGTTGATGTGATTTTTTTTTTTTTAAGAAAGGGGGGGGGGGGAGTTATTTATTTTATGTTTCTTTTTAACTAACAATTGTAACTACTTCCACATCCTTAAGCTTGATTGTGACCTTTGAGTCAAGGTCAAAGGTCAAGGTCATTTTAAAAAAATTCTTTACGTTCTATGTTTTAACCTGCTACTGTAGCTGGATGCATGTCCTTATTTTCAAATTTAACCCAAAGTCATGTTTGCCGATAAGTTTCATTATTCTTTTTTTTTTTTTTTTTTTTTTGGAGAGAGGGAGAGAAGGACAATAAAACTTAAGAAAGTTCCAGTAGGGTCTTAGCTACAACTCCCTGAAATCTTATATCTATCTGAAGTGTGATTTGAAACTAAGAGAAAGATTTCACATTGCTCTCGGGATGATTTTTTTCTTTGAAGTTTTTCCGAAAAAAAAATGTAATTTCTACATTTTTCAGAGAAAGACCATAAAACTCTACAGGAAGTTACTTTGGAGTCTCAGCTACAGTTCTCTAAAGTTTCGTGTCGATCCGATATGTGAATTCAATTCTAGAGAGATATTGCATGTTTCAACTGCTGTCATTTTTTATCCACGAAAAAAAGGGGGGGGGGTTATATAATAATCCTAAGCCTGTTCCACACTGGGAGTTGTAATCAACTATCCACTTCCTCAGTAAACATTCTGACCTTAATGTCAAGGTCATATATCAAGGTCAAAGGTCAAGGTCATACAGATAGGTGGAAAGATCAAATAAACAGAGGCATTTCAAGAGATTTCTGCTCAGAAAGATTAAAGAAATTAATAATTACTAGACGAGCTTGCGTCGAAGATTTAGCATTCTGGCCCCTTATGGCTCCTAATTACGAAATTTTTTTTTATAAAATTTTAAGATATATAGATGCAGATTGGGAAGATGAACATTTTTGCTTCAATAATTAATATCAAAATATTTAACGTTAAGGAGTTATAGATGAAAGACTATTGGCCACTCTGAGCCCCTAATTTGAGGGGTCAGCCCCTTTTTCTTGATATCACTTGAAAGGTCTTGTAATTCTGAAGACTTTTTGTTCAACGACTATTCAGAAGTTTCGTTTCATTTTCGAGATATGTAGACTTGAAATATTTAGGGGCCGTCCCTTTAAGTCCTTATAGGGGCTGTTTAGGAAAAATTCAAAGGATGCACATTGTTCAAATCATCATTCCAAACAACTTTTGTTCAATATTGCTTTTCAAAATGTTTCCCCTTTTCGAGATATAGAGCTTCAAAGATAAAGCATTCTGGCCCCTTACGGCCCCTAATTACGTAATATTTGAAGAAAATTTTAAGATATATAGTTGCAGATTGTGAAGATGAACATTTTTGCTTCAATATTTAATATCAAAATATTTAACGTTAAGGAGTTATAGATGAAAGACTATTGGCCACTCTGAGCCCCTAATTTGAGGGGTCAGCCCCTTTTTCTTGATATCACTTGAAAGGTCTTGTAATTCTGAAGACTTTTTGTTCAACGACTATTCAGAAGTTTCGTTTCATTTTCGAGATATGTAGACTTGAAATATTTAGGGGCCGTCCCTTTGAGTCCTTATAGGGGCTGTTTAGGAAAAATTCAAAGGATGCACATTGTTCAAATCATCATTCCAAACAACTTTTGTTCAATATTGCTTTTCAAAATGTTTCCCCTTTTCGAGATATAGAGCTTCAAAGATAAAGCATTCTGGCCCCTTACGGCCCCTAATTACGTAATATTTGAAGAAAATTTTAAGATATATAGTTGCAGATTGTGAAGATGAACATTTTTGCCTCAATAATTAATATCAAAATATTTAACGTTAAGGAGTTATAGATGAAAGACTATTGGCCACTCTGAGCCCCTAATTTGAGGGGCCAGCCCCTTTTTCTTGATATCACATGAAAGGTCTTGTAATTCTGAAGACTTTTTGTTCAACAGCTATTCAGAAGTTCCCTTTCATTTTCGAGATATGTAGACTTGAAATATTAAGGGGCCAACCCTTTAAGTCCTTATAGGGGCTGTTTAGGAAAAATTTAAAGGATTCACATTGTTGAGAACATCATTCTAAAGAACTTTTGTTCAATATTGCTTTTCAAAATGTTTCTCCTTTTCGAGATATAAATTGTCAAAGATTAAGCATTCTGGCCCCTTATGGCCCCTAATTAGGTAATATTTGATAAAAAATTTTAAAATATATGGTTGCAAACTGTAAAGATGAACATTTTTGCTTCAATAATGTATACAAAAATATTGCTTGTTTAAGAGTTATCGATTAAAAACTTTTGGCCCCTCTCGGCCCCTAATGTGATGAGTCAGCCCTTTTTTCTTGATATCATGTCAAAGATCTTGTCATTCTGCACAAATATTGTTCAATATGTTTTAACAAAATAATTATACTTTAAAAGATATGATACAAAATGTCTCAAAAATTCACTCATGATTCGTGTCCTAAATTTTGACTCCTACCGAGCTTCCATACTAGGCACTTCCGGAAAATATCCAAACCCAGGTGCAAAATGGCAACATGTCCTCTATCATCACTGAAAATTTCAGCGCTCTAGCTTAAGCCGTTTTTGAGTTCCATCGCAGACAAGGAGGTCCTCTGAATTTTAATAAAAGGGCGATAACTCTCGACCGGAAGTAAATATCCCTTAACAAACTTGCCGGAATTAACTTCAGATGTCAACGCATCTACCTTGAAAATTTGAATAAAATCGAACGAGAAATCTCCGAGAAATCTTCTGCACAAATTTTGTAAGAAGAAAAAAGAATAAAAATAATAATAATAATAATAATAAAGGTAAAAAAGAAACCGAAGAATAATAGAAGGGTCTTCTGCTGAAGACGAAAGACCTTAATAAAACATAAGAGAAATCATTTCTCCTAGACAAATTACTAGTCGTTAAACATTTTTGGATGTTTCCGTAAAAGTCTATTTAAAAAAAAAATGCTCTTCAAGCAGGGATCGAACTCAAAACCCTTGGGTTGAAAGGCAGGTGCGCTAACCATTAGGCCACGCATTCCGACAACAGTAGTAAGTTGAAATGTTTAGGACTATAGAATAGATGCAAGCGTATTTTTAGAATCGGTAGGGGAAGAAAGAAGTTCCGTAAAAGGAAATAGTTCCTGAACTTGCAAGCAGTATATAAAATAAGAAGGGACGGGCTGCGTGAGAAAACGTTAACACTGTTCCCTAATAAAAATGTATTAGTGGACTGTGGCCCGATTCATCGATATTGTGAGCATGCTGATTTTTTTGTAAACACATGTAGCTTTGTTGAAAGCTTTAAAGATCGGGTTCGGATTTTAGCATTTCTGACTGAATATCCTGAAATAAATATGAAACATTTAAATAAGCATTTCTTTGGGTTATATTAAATATATGTAGCACAAATTAAACTCCCAACATGCATTTTTAGAAGGGAAACACGACAATGAAAGCGAGAATTGTTTTTAATATATCGAAAATCGCTATTTCTGGAAACTGATTAATTCCAAATAAAAATCCAATAAATTCCACATGTAAAAGAAAGAGAGAATGCTCGTTATTAAAATGTTTTATCATATCAGGAGAATCGAATGCTATTAACGACATCTCAAGAAATAGCCAATAAAAGGTTAAGATCATTTCTTCGTTCACCTGCACTTTAATTTCAAACACAACAGAACTTGTAGTTTTTGCCGTGAAACTTCATGACTTCTATATACTTATAAGACTCACCGTAAAACTTTCCAGAAAGTTTCTCTGAGGTCTATACTACATTTGTACCAAATTTGGTGTCGATCCGAGGTCTGGTTTGAATTTTACAGAAATATTCTACGTTGTTGTTGATGTGATTTTTTTTTTTTTAAGAAAGGGGGGGGGGGGAGTTATTTATTTTATGTTTCTTTTTAACTAACAATTGTAACTACTTCCACATCCTTAAGCTTGATTGTGACCTTTGAGTCAAGGTCAAAGGTCAAGGTCATTTTAAAAAAATTCTTTACGTTCTATGTTTTAACCTGCTACTGTAGCTGGATGCATGTCCTTATTTTCAAATTTAACCCAAAGTCATGTTTGCCGATAAGTTTCATTATTCTTTTTTTTTTTTTTTTTTTTTTTGGAGAGAGGGAGAGAAGGACAATAAAACTTAAGAAAGTTCCAGTAGGGTCTTAGCTACAACTCCCTGAAATCTTATATCTATCTGAAGTGTGATTTGAAACTAAGAGAAAGATTTCACATTGCTCTCGGGATGATTTTTTTCTTTGAAGTTTTTCCGAAAAAAAAATGTAATTTCTACATTTTTCAGAGAAAGACCATAAAACTCTACAGGAAGTTACTTTGGAGTCTCAGCTACAGTTCTCTAAAGTTTCGTGTCGATCCGATATGTGAATTCAATTCTAGAGAGATATTGCATGTTTCAACTGCTGTCATTTTTTATCCACGAAAAAAAGGGGGGGGGGGTTATATAATAATCCTAAGCCTGTTCCACACTGGGAGTTGTAATCAACTATCCACTTCCTCAGTAAACATTCTGACCTTAATGTCAAGGTCATATATCAAGGTCAAAGGTCAAGGTCATACAGATAGGTGGAAAGATCAAATAAACAGAGGCATTTCAAGAGATTTCTGCTCAGAAAGATTAAAGAAATTAATAATTACTAGACGAGCTTGCGTCGAAGATTTAGCATTCTGGCCCCTTATGGCTCCTAATTACGAAATTTTTTTTTATAAAATTTTAAGATATATAGATGCAGATTGGGAAGATGAACATTTTTGCTTCAATAATTAATATCAAAATATTTAACGTTAAGGAGTTATAGATGAAAGACTATTGGCCACTCTGAGCCCCTAATTTGAGGGGTCAGCCCCTTTTTCTTGATATCACTTGAAAGGTCTTGTAATTCTGAAGACTTTTTGTTCAACGACTATTCAGAAGTTTCGTTTCATTTTCGAGATATGTAGACTTGAAATATTTAGGGGCCGTCCCTTTAAGTCCTTATAGGGGCTGTTTAGGAAAAATTCAAAGGATGCACATTGTTCAAATCATCATTCCAAACAACTTTTGTTCAATATTGCTTTTCAAAATGTTTCCCCTTTTCGAGATATAGAGCTTCAAAGATAAAGCATTCTGGCCCCTTACGGCCCCTAATTACGTAATATTTGAAGAAAATTTTAAGATATATAGTTGCAGATTGTGAAGATGAACATTTTTGCTTCAATATTTAATATCAAAATATTTAACGTTAAGGAGTTATAGATGAAAGACTATTGGCCACTCTGAGCCCCTAATTTGAGGGGTCAGCCCCTTTTTCTTGATATCACTTGAAAGGTCTTGTAATTCTGAAGACTTTTTGTTCAACGACTATTCAGAAGTTTCGTTTCATTTTCGAGATATGTAGACTTGAAATATTTAGGGGCCGTCCCTTTGAGTCCTTATAGGGGCTGTTTAGGAAAAATTCAAAGGATGCACATTGTTCAAATCATCATTCCAAACAACTTTTGTTCAATATTGCTTTTCAAAATGTTTCCCCTTTTCGAGATATAGAGCTTCAAAGATAAAGCATTCTGGCCCCTTACGGCCCCTAATTACGTAATATTTGAAGAAAATTTTAAGATATATAGTTGCAGATTGTGAAGATGAACATTTTTGCCTCAATAATTAATATCAAAATATTTAACGTTAAGGAGTTATAGATGAAAGACTATTGGCCACTCTGAGCCCCTAATTTGAGGGGCCAGCCCCTTTTTCTTGATATCACATGAAAGGTCTTGTAATTCTGAAGACTTTTTGTTCAACAGCTATTCAGAAGTTCCCTTTCATTTTCGAGATATGTAGACTTGAAATATTAAGGGGCCAACCCTTTAAGTCCTTATAGGGGCTGTTTAGGAAAAATTTAAAGGATTCACATTGTTGAGAACATCATTCTAAAGAACTTTTGTTCAATATTGCTTTTCAAAATGTTTCTCCTTTTCGAGATATAAATTGTCAAAGATTAAGCATTCTGGCCCCTTATGGCCCCTAATTAGGTAATATTTGATAAAAAATTTTAAAATATATGGTTGCAAACTGTAAAGATGAACATTTTTGCTTCAATAATGTATACAAAAATATTGCTTGTTTAAGAGTTATCGATTAAAAACTTTTGGCCCCTCTCGGCCCCTAATGTGATGAGTCAGCCCTTTTTTCTTGATATCATGTCAAAGATCTTGTCATTCTGCACAAATATTGTTCAATATGTTTTAACAAAATAATTATACTTTAAAAGATATGATACAAAATGTCTCAAAAATTCACTCATGATTCGTGTCCTAAATTTTGACTCCTACCGAGCTTCCATACTAGGCACTTCCGGAAAATATCCAAACCCAGGTGCAAAATGGCAACATGTCCTCTATCATCACTGAAAATTTCAGCGCTCTAGCTTAAGCCGTTTTTGAGTTCCATCGCAGACAAGGAGGTCCTCTGAATTTTAATAAAAGGGCGATAACTCTCGACCGGAAGTAAATATCCCTTAACAAACTTGCCGGAATTAACTTCAGATGTCAACGCATCTACCTTGAAAATTTGAATAAAATCGAACGAGAAATCTCCGAGAAATCTTCTGCACAAATTTTGTAAGAAGAAAAAAGAATAAAAATAATAATAATAATAATAATAAAGGTAAAAAAGAAACCGAAGAATAATAGAAGGGTCTTCTGCTGAAGACGAAAGACCTTAATAAAACATAAGAGAAATCATTTCTCCTAGACAAATTACTAGTCGTTAAACATTTTTGGATGTTTCCGTAAAAGTCTATTTAAAAAAAAAATGCTCTTCAAGCAGGGATCGAACTCAAAACCCTTGGGTTGAAAGGCAGGTGCGCTAACCATTAGGCCACGCATTCCGACAACAGTAGTAAGTTGAAATGTTTAGGACTATAGAATAGATGCAAGCGTATTTTTAGAATCGGTAGGGGAAGAAAGAAGTTCCGTAAAAGGAAATAGTTCCTGAACTTGCAAGCAGTATATAAAATAAGAAGGGACGGGCTGCGTGAGAAAACGTTAACACTGTTCCCTAATAAAAATGTATTAGTGGACTGTGGCCCGATTCATCGATATTGTGAGCATGCTGATTTTTTTGTAAACACATGTAGCTTTGTTGAAAGCTTTAAAGATCGGGTTCGGATTTTAGCATTTCTGACTGAATATCCTGAAATAAATATGAAACATTTAAATAAGCATTTCTTTGGGTTATATTAAATATATGTAGCACAAATTAAACTCCCAACATGCATTTTTAGAAGGGAAACACGACAATGAAAGCGAGAATTGTTTTTAATATATCGAAAATCGCTATTTCTGGAAACTGATTAATTCCAAATAAAAATCCAATAAATTCCACATGTAAAAGAAAGAGAGAATGCTCGTTATTAAAATGTTTTATCATATCAGGAGAATCGAATGCTATTAACGACATCTCAAGAAATAGCCAATAAAAGGTTAAGATCATTTCTTCGTTCACCTGCACTTTAATTTCAAACACAACAGAACTTGTAGTTTTTGCCGTGAAACTTCATGACTTCTATATACTTATAAGACTCACCGTAAAACTTTCCAGAAAGTTTCTCTGAGGTCTATACTACATTTGTACCAAATTTGGTGTCGATCCGAGGTCTGGTTTGAATTTTACAGAAATATTCTACGTTGTTGTTGATGTGATTTTTTTTTTTTTAAGAAAGGGGGGGGGGGGGAGTTATTTATTTTATGTTTCTTTTTAACTAACAATTGTAACTACTTCCACATCCTTAAGCTTGATTGTGACCTTTGAGTCAAGGTCAAAGGTCAAGGTCATTTTAAAAAAATTCTTTACGTTCTATGTTTTAACCTGCTACTGTAGCTGGATGCATGTCCTTATTTTCAAATTTAACCCAAAGTCATGTTTGCCGATAAGTTTCATTATTCTTTTTTTTTTTTTTTTTTTTTTTGGAGAGAGGGAGAGAAGGACAATAAAACTTAAGAAAGTTCCAGTAGGGTCTTAGCTACAACTCCCTGAAATCTTATATCTATCTGAAGTGTGATTTGAAACTAAGAGAAAGATTTCACATTGCTCTCGGGATGATTTTTTTCTTTGAAGTTTTTCCGAAAAAAAAATGTAATTTCTACATTTTTCAGAGAAAGACCATAAAACTCTACAGGAAGTTACTTTGGAGTCTCAGCTACAGTTCTCTAAAGTTTCGTGTCGATCCGATATGTGAATTCAATTCTAGAGAGATATTGCATGTTTCAACTGCTGTCATTTTTTATCCACGAAAAAAAGGGGGGGGGGGTTATATAATAATCCTAAGCCTGTTCCACACTGGGAGTTGTAATCAACTATCCACTTCCTCAGTAAACATTCTGACCTTAATGTCAAGGTCATATATCAAGGTCAAAGGTCAAGGTCATACAGATAGGTGGAAAGATCAAATAAACAGAGGCATTTCAAGAGATTTCTGCTCAGAAAGATTAAAGAAATTAATAATTACTAGACGAGCTTGCGTCGAAGATTTAGCATTCTGGCCCCTTATGGCTCCTAATTACGAAATTTTTTTTTATAAAATTTTAAGATATATAGATGCAGATTGGGAAGATGAACATTTTTGCTTCAATAATTAATATCAAAATATTTAACGTTAAGGAGTTATAGATGAAAGACTATTGGCCACTCTGAGCCCCTAATTTGAGGGGTCAGCCCCTTTTTCTTGATATCACTTGAAAGGTCTTGTAATTCTGAAGACTTTTTGTTCAACGACTATTCAGAAGTTTCGTTTCATTTTCGAGATATGTAGACTTGAAATATTTAGGGGCCGTCCCTTTAAGTCCTTATAGGGGCTGTTTAGGAAAAATTCAAAGGATGCACATTGTTCAAATCATCATTCCAAACAACTTTTGTTCAATATTGCTTTTCAAAATGTTTCCCCTTTTCGAGATATAGAGCTTCAAAGATAAAGCATTCTGGCCCCTTACGGCCCCTAATTACGTAATATTTGAAGAAAATTTTAAGATATATAGTTGCAGATTGTGAAGATGAACATTTTTGCTTCAATATTTAATATCAAAATATTTAACGTTAAGGAGTTATAGATGAAAGACTATTGGCCACTCTGAGCCCCTAATTTGAGGGGTCAGCCCCTTTTTCTTGATATCACTTGAAAGGTCTTGTAATTCTGAAGACTTTTTGTTCAACGACTATTCAGAAGTTTCGTTTCATTTTCGAGATATGTAGACTTGAAATATTTAGGGGCCGTCCCTTTGAGTCCTTATAGGGGCTGTTTAGGAAAAATTCAAAGGATGCACATTGTTCAAATCATCATTCCAAACAACTTTTGTTCAATATTGCTTTTCAAAATGTTTCCCCTTTTCGAGATATAGAGCTTCAAAGATAAAGCATTCTGGCCCCTTACGGCCCCTAATTACGTAATATTTGAAGAAAATTTTAAGATATATAGTTGCAGATTGTGAAGATGAACATTTTTGCCTCAATAATTAATATCAAAATATTTAACGTTAAGGAGTTATAGATGAAAGACTATTGGCCACTCTGAGCCCCTAATTTGAGGGGCCAGCCCCTTTTTCTTGATATCACATGAAAGGTCTTGTAATTCTGAAGACTTTTTGTTCAACAGCTATTCAGAAGTTCCCTTTCATTTTCGAGATATGTAGACTTGAAATATTAAGGGGCCAACCCTTTAAGTCCTTATAGGGGCTGTTTAGGAAAAATTTAAAGGATTCACATTGTTGAGAACATCATTCTAAAGAACTTTTGTTCAATATTGCTTTTCAAAATGTTTCTCCTTTTCGAGATATAAATTGTCAAAGATTAAGCATTCTGGCCCCTTATGGCCCCTAATTAGGTAATATTTGATAAAAAATTTTAAAATATATGGTTGCAAACTGTAAAGATGAACATTTTTGCTTCAATAATGTATACAAAAATATTGCTTGTTTAAGAGTTATCGATTAAAAACTTTTGGCCCCTCTCGGCCCCTAATGTGATGAGTCAGCCCTTTTTTCTTGATATCATGTCAAAGATCTTGTCATTCTGCACAAATATTGTTCAATATGTTTTAACAAAATAATTATACTTTAAAAGATATGATACAAAATGTCTCAAAAATTCACTCATGATTCGTGTCCTAAATTTTGACTCCTACCGAGCTTCCATACTAGGCACTTCCGGAAAATATCCAAACCCAGGTGCAAAATGGCAACATGTCCTCTATCATCACTGAAAATTTCAGCGCTCTAGCTTAAGCCGTTTTTGAGTTCCATCGCAGACAAGGAGGTCCTCTGAATTTTAATAAAAGGGCGATAACTCTCGACCGGAAGTAAATATCCCTTAACAAACTTGCCGGAATTAACTTCAGATGTCAACGCATCTACCTTGAAAATTTGAATAAAATCGAACGAGAAATCTCCGAGAAATCTTCTGCACAAATTTTGTAAGAAGAAAAAAGAATAAAAATAATAATAATAATAATAATAAAGGTAAAAAAGAAACCGAAGAATAATAGAAGGGTCTTCTGCTGAAGACGAAAGACCTTAATAAAACATAAGAGAAATCATTTCTCCTAGACAAATTACTAGTCGTTAAACATTTTTGGATGTTTCCGTAAAAGTCTATTTAAAAAAAAAATGCTCTTCAAGCAGGGATCGAACTCAAAACCCTTGGGTTGAAAGGCAGGTGCGCTAACCATTAGGCCACGCATTCCGACAACAGTAGTAAGTTGAAATGTTTAGGACTATAGAATAGATGCAAGCGTATTTTTAGAATCGGTAGGGGAAGAAAGAAGTTCCGTAAAAGGAAATAGTTCCTGAACTTGCAAGCAGTATATAAAATAAGAAGGGACGGGCTGCGTGAGAAAACGTTAACACTGTTCCCTAATAAAAATGTATTAGTGGACTGTGGCCCGATTCATCGATATTGTGAGCATGCTGATTTTTTTGTAAACACATGTAGCTTTGTTGAAAGCTTTAAAGATCGGGTTCGGATTTTAGCATTTCTGACTGAATATCCTGAAATAAATATGAAACATTTAAATAAGCATTTCTTTGGGTTATATTAAATATATGTAGCACAAATTAAACTCCCAACATGCATTTTTAGAAGGGAAACACGACAATGAAAGCGAGAATTGTTTTTAATATATCGAAAATCGCTATTTCTGGAAACTGATTAATTCCAAATAAAAATCCAATAAATTCCACATGTAAAAGAAAGAGAGAATGCTCGTTATTAAAATGTTTTATCATATCAGGAGAATCGAATGCTATTAACGACATCTCAAGAAATAGCCAATAAAAGGTTAAGATCATTTCTTCGTTCACCTGCACTTTAATTTCAAACACAACAGAACTTGTAGTTTTTGCCGTGAAACTTCATGACTTCTATATACTTATAAGACTCACCGTAAAACTTTCCAGAAAGTTTCTCTGAGGTCTATACTACATTTGTACCAAATTTGGTGTCGATCCGAGGTCTGGTTTGAATTTTACAGAAATATTCTACGTTGTTGTTGATGTGATTTTTTTTTTTTTAAGAAAGGGGGGGGGGGGGAGTTATTTATTTTATGTTTCTTTTTAACTAACAATTGTAACTACTTCCACATCCTTAAGCTTGATTGTGACCTTTGAGTCAAGGTCAAAGGTCAAGGTCATTTTAAAAAAATTCTTTACGTTCTATGTTTTAACCTGCTACTGTAGCTGGATGCATGTCCTTATTTTCAAATTTAACCCAAAGTCATGTTTGCCGATAAGTTTCATTATTCTTTTTTTTTTTTTTTTTTTTTTTGGAGAGAGGGAGAGAAGGACAATAAAACTTAAGAAAGTTCCAGTAGGGTCTTAGCTACAACTCCCTGAAATCTTATATCTATCTGAAGTGTGATTTGAAACTAAGAGAAAGATTTCACATTGCTCTCGGGATGATTTTTTTCTTTGAAGTTTTTCCGAAAAAAAAATGTAATTTCTACATTTTTCAGAGAAAGACCATAAAACTCTACAGGAAGTTACTTTGGAGTCTCAGCTACAGTTCTCTAAAGTTTCGTGTCGATCCGATATGTGAATTCAATTCTAGAGAGATATTGCATGTTTCAACTGCTGTCATTTTTTATCCACGAAAAAAAGGGGGGGGGGGTTATATAATAATCCTAAGCCTGTTCCACACTGGGAGTTGTAATCAACTATCCACTTCCTCAGTAAACATTCTGACCTTAATGTCAAGGTCATATATCAAGGTCAAAGGTCAAGGTCATACAGATAGGTGGAAAGATCAAATAAACAGAGGCATTTCAAGAGATTTCTGCTCAGAAAGATTAAAGAAATTAATAATTACTAGACGAGCTTGCGTCGAAGATTTAGCATTCTGGCCCCTTATGGCTCCTAATTACGAAATTTTTTTTTATAAAATTTTAAGATATATAGATGCAGATTGGGAAGATGAACATTTTTGCTTCAATAATTAATATCAAAATATTTAACGTTAAGGAGTTATAGATGAAAGACTATTGGCCACTCTGAGCCCCTAATTTGAGGGGTCAGCCCCTTTTTCTTGATATCACTTGAAAGGTCTTGTAATTCTGAAGACTTTTTGTTCAACGACTATTCAGAAGTTTCGTTTCATTTTCGAGATATGTAGACTTGAAATATTTAGGGGCCGTCCCTTTAAGTCCTTATAGGGGCTGTTTAGGAAAAATTCAAAGGATGCACATTGTTCAAATCATCATTCCAAACAACTTTTGTTCAATATTGCTTTTCAAAATGTTTCCCCTTTTCGAGATATAGAGCTTCAAAGATAAAGCATTCTGGCCCCTTACGGCCCCTAATTACGTAATATTTGAAGAAAATTTTAAGATATATAGTTGCAGATTGTGAAGATGAACATTTTTGCTTCAATATTTAATATCAAAATATTTAACGTTAAGGAGTTATAGATGAAAGACTATTGGCCACTCTGAGCCCCTAATTTGAGGGGTCAGCCCCTTTTTCTTGATATCACTTGAAAGGTCTTGTAATTCTGAAGACTTTTTGTTCAACGACTATTCAGAAGTTTCGTTTCATTTTCGAGATATGTAGACTTGAAATATTTAGGGGCCGTCCCTTTGAGTCCTTATAGGGGCTGTTTAGGAAAAATTCAAAGGATGCACATTGTTCAAATCATCATTCCAAACAACTTTTGTTCAATATTGCTTTTCAAAATGTTTCCCCTTTTCGAGATATAGAGCTTCAAAGATAAAGCATTCTGGCCCCTTACGGCCCCTAATTACGTAATATTTGAAGAAAATTTTAAGATATATAGTTGCAGATTGTGAAGATGAACATTTTTGCCTCAATAATTAATATCAAAATATTTAACGTTAAGGAGTTATAGATGAAAGACTATTGGCCACTCTGAGCCCCTAATTTGAGGGGCCAGCCCCTTTTTCTTGATATCACATGAAAGGTCTTGTAATTCTGAAGACTTTTTGTTCAACAGCTATTCAGAAGTTCCCTTTCATTTTCGAGATATGTAGACTTGAAATATTAAGGGGCCAACCCTTTAAGTCCTTATAGGGGCTGTTTAGGAAAAATTTAAAGGATTCACATTGTTGAGAACATCATTCTAAAGAACTTTTGTTCAATATTGCTTTTCAAAATGTTTCTCCTTTTCGAGATATAAATTGTCAAAGATTAAGCATTCTGGCCCCTTATGGCCCCTAATTAGGTAATATTTGATAAAAAATTTTAAAATATATGGTTGCAAACTGTAAAGATGAACATTTTTGCTTCAATAATGTATACAAAAATATTGCTTGTTTAAGAGTTATCGATTAAAAACTTTTGGCCCCTCTCGGCCCCTAATGTGATGAGTCAGCCCTTTTTTCTTGATATCATGTCAAAGATCTTGTCATTCTGCACAAATATTGTTCAATATGTTTTAACAAAATAATTATACTTTAAAAGATATGATACAAAATGTCTCAAAAATTCACTCATGATTCGTGTCCTAAATTTTGACTCCTACCGAGCTTCCATACTAGGCACTTCCGGAAAATATCCAAACCCAGGTGCAAAATGGCAACATGTCCTCTATCATCACTGAAAATTTCAGCGCTCTAGCTTAAGCCGTTTTTGAGTTCCATCGCAGACAAGGAGGTCCTCTGAATTTTAATAAAAGGGCGATAACTCTCGACCGGAAGTAAATATCCCTTAACAAACTTGCCGGAATTAACTTCAGATGTCAACGCATCTACCTTGAAAATTTGAATAAAATCGAACGAGAAATCTCCGAGAAATCTTCTGCACAAATTTTGTAAGAAGAAAAAAGAATAAAAATAATAACTAGATGAGATCTCGTTGCGAGCAACGAGTGGGTCTTCCGACCGATTTTTGATAAGATAAGAATTTGACTGAGATTTTCGTTCAAACATAATGATATAAATGAATTGCTAAGACGAACAATTTTGCTTTAATAATGTTTTACAAAATATTGATCATTATAGGAATATAGATTAAAAACTTTCGGCCTTTCTTGGCCCCTAATGTGAGAGGTCAGCCCCTTTTTCTTGATATCATTTTAAAGCTCTCATGATTTTGAACACTTTTTGTTCAACAACTAGTCAGAAATTTTTTTTTGTTTTCGGGATATATGCAAAAGAAATATTAAAGGCCGGTCCTTCAAGTCCTAAATGGGGGCGTCTAGCAAAAATTGAAAGAGTGCATATTGTTCAGAATATTATTTTACTCGTCTTTTGTTCAATACTGTTTATCAAAAAATTCTTCCTTTTCGAGATATATTGCGCCAAAGATTTTGCAATCTGGCCCCCTAAAGACCCCTAACTGTGTAATATATATCACCATCATGTTATTTAGATAAAGTGTGTGAAGATGAACTATTTCGCTTCAGTAATATATTACAAAATATTGATCATTAAAGAGTTATTGAGTGTATACTTTCGGCCCCTCTCAGCCCCTTATTTAATGGGTCAGACCCTTTTCCTTGATATCACCTTAAAGATCTCATGATTTTGAACACTTTTTGTTCAAGAATTATTCAAAAATTCTTTTTCTTTTCCGAGATATATCCGAAGGATATGTTTAGCGGCCGGCCCTTCAACTCCCTAATGGGACGTTTAGCAAAAATCAAAAGGTTGCATATTGTTTAGAACATTTTTTGAATAACTTTTGTTCAATATTGCTTATCAAAATATTTCCCACTTTTGAGATATAAAGCGTCAAAGATTTAGCATTCTGACCCCTTATGGCCCCTAATTATATAAATATGATGTGAATATCATAATATAAAGTTGTGAATTGTTGAGATAAACATTTTTTCTTCAGTAATGCATTACAAAATATTGATCGTTAAAGAGTTATTGTTCAAAGACTTTCGGCCCCTCTCAGCCCCTATTTTGAGGGGCCAGCCCCTTTTTCTTCATATCACTTTAAAGCTCTCATGATTTTGAACACTTTTTGTCCAACAACTATTCAGAAATTCTTTTTCGTTTCCGAGCTATGTGCAAAAGATATATTTAGGGGCCAGCCCTTCAACTTTTTAATGGCGAAGTTTAGCAAAAATTGAAAGGTTGCATATTGTTTAGAACATTATTTTGAACATCTTTTATTCAATATTGCTTATCAAAATATTTCCCACTTTCGAAATATAGAGTGCCAAAGATTTGGCATTCTGGCCCTTTATGGCCCTTAATTATGTAACATAAGATGTATATATCATGATATATGGTTGTAAATTGTTAAGATAAACATTTTTGCTTCAGTAATGTATACCAAAATATTGATCGTTAAAGAGTTATTGATTTAATACTTTTGGCCCCTCTCGGCCCCTAACATGACAAGTCAGCCCTTTATTCTTGATATCATATTAAAGATCTTGTCATTCTGCACAAATATCGTTCAGTATGTTTTAACAAAATAATTATACTTTAAAAGATATGATACAAAATGTCTCAAAAATTCACTCATGATTCGTGTCCTAAATTTCGACCCCTAGCGAGCTTCCATACTAGGCACTTCCGGAAAATATCCAAACCCAGGTGCAAAATGACAACATGTCCTCTATCATCACTGAAAATTTCAGCGCTCTAGCTTAAGCCGTTTTTGAGTTCCATCACAGACAAGGATGTCCTCTAAATTTTGATAAAAGGGCGATAACTTCCGACCGGAAGTAAATATCACTTAACGGAATTGCCGGAATTAACTTCAGATATCAACGCATCCACCATGAAAATTTGAATAAAATCGAACGAGCCATCTCCGAGAAATCGTCTGCACAAATTTTGTAAGAAGAAAAAAGAATAAAAATAATAATAACTTGATGCGATCTCGTTGCGAGCAACGAGTGGGTCTTCCGTCCGATTTTTGATAAGATGAGATACGAATTTGACTGAGATTTTCGTTCATAAATATATAAATAGTGAGAACGTACAATTTGCTTCAGATATGTTTAACAAAATTTTGATCATTATGACACCTAAAACGCAATGTTTGATGAAGATTTTAAAATATTTATAGTAGCAGATCGTGGAGATGAACATTACTGTAAAAGGGTTATAGATAAAAGATTTTGGCCCCTCTGAGCCCCTAATTCGAGGGGTCAGCCCCTTTTTCTTGATATCACATGAAAGGTCTTGTAATTCTGAAGACTTTTTGTTCAACAAGTATTCAGAAGATTCGTTTCGTTTTTGAGATATATGGATTTGAAATATTTAGGGGCCGTTCCTTAAAGTCCTTATAGGGGCTGTTTAGGAAAAATTCAAAGGATGCAGATTGCTGAGACCATCATTCTAAACAACTTTTGTTCAATATTGCTTTTCAAAATATTCCCTTCTTTCGAGATATAAAGCGTCAAAGATTAAGTATTCTGGCCCCTTGTGGCCCCTAATTACGTAATATTTGATGAAAATTTTAAGATAAATAGTTGCAGATTGTGAAGATGAACATTTTTGCTTCAATAATTGATATCAAAATATTTAACGTTAAGGAGTTATAGATGAAAGACTTTTGGTCCCTCTGAGCCCCTAATTTGAGGGGTCAGCCCCTTTTCTTGATATCACATGAAAGGTCTTATAATTCTGAAGACTTTTTGTTCAACAAGTATACAGAAGTTTCGTTTCGTTTTCGAGATATGTAGACTTGAAATATTTAGGGGCCGTCCCTTTAAGCCCTTATAGGGGCTGTTTAGGAAAAATTCAAAGGATGCACATTGTTCAGATCATCATTCTAAACAACTTTTGTTCAATATTGCTTTTCAAAATGTTTCCCCTTTTCGAGATATAGAGCTTCAAAGATTAAGCATTCTGGCCCCTTATGGCCCCTAATTACGTAATATTTGAAGAGAATTTTAAGATATATAGTTGCAGATTGTGAAGATGAACATTTTTGCCTCAATAATTAATATCAAAATATTTAACGTTAAGGAGATAGAGATGAAAGACTTTTGGCCCCTCTGAGCCCCTAATTTGAGGGGTCAGCCCCTTTTTCTTGACATCATATGAAAGGTCTTGTAATTTTGAAGACTTTCTGTTCAACAACTATTCAGAAGTTTCGTTTCCTTTTCGAGATATGTAGACTTGAAATATTTAGGGGCCGTCCCTTTAAGTCCTTATAGGGGCTGTTTAGGAAAAATTCAAAGGATGCACATTGTTCAGATCATCATTCTTAACAACTTTTGTTCAATATTGCTTTTCAAAATGTTTCCCCTTTTCGAGATATAAAGCTTCAAAGATTAAGCATTCTGGCCCCTTGTGGCCCTTATTTATGTAACATATGACGTAAAAATCATAATATATAGTTGTAGTTTGTTAAGATAAATAATTTTGTTTCAGTAATGTATACAAAAATATTGCTTGTTTAAGAGTTATCGATTAAAGACTTTCGGCCCCTATCGGCCCCTAATGTGATGAGTCAGCGCTTTTTTCTTGATATCATGTTACAGATCTTTTTATTCTGCACAAATATTGTTCAATATGTTTTAACAAAATAATTATACTTTAAAAGATACGATACAAAATGTCTCCAAAATTCACTCATGATTCGTGTCCTAAATTTCGACCCCTACCGAGCTTCCATACTAGGCACTTCCGGAAAATATCTAAACCCAGGTGCAATATGGCAACATGTCCTCTATCATCCCTGAAAATTTCAGCGCTCTAGCTTAAGCCGTTTTTGAGTTCCATCGCAGACAAGGAGGTCTTCTGAATTTTAATAAAAGGGCGATAACTTCCGACCGGAAGTGATTTTCAAAAAACGATATTGCCGGAATTAACTTCAGATGTCAACGCATCTACCATGAAAATTTGAATAAAACCGAACGAGCCATCTCCGAGAAATCTTCTGCACAAATTTTGTAAAGAAAAAAAAGAATAATAATAATAATAATAAAGGTAAAAAAGAAACCTAAGAATAATAGAAGGGTCTTCCGCTGAAGACGGAAGACCCTAATAATAATAATAATAAAGGTAAAAAAGAAACCGAAGAATAATAGAAGGGTATTCCGCTGAAGACGGAAGACCCTAATAACAGAATGCCGTATAAGGTTCACGTCAAAACATGGCTGACACAAAACAATTCCTGAATTTTCCCCTTCAATTCGAGCATTTCTGCACTGGACAGGGGTGATGGTTGTTTATGAGATGATAAACTATGTATAAACTTTCTTAGTTTAGCGGAATCTTGAACATCTTCGGCGTGATGAATAATTTGTTTACAGTAGTGATGAGGCTTTCGCGCACCTGCAGGAGCGGATCCAAGGATTTACAAATTAATAAAATTTAATAGAAATGAAGTTTTAATACTTTAAAATATTATTTAATGAACTTATTAATATGCAAGTAATAGATATACAAGAAAACGGCTAATGAATGCAGTTGACAATCACTACTTTCTAAAGATAAATTAATTCTAAATAAAATAATTATAAATTCTATAGACAAAACAGAAGAAGAATGAATGGTAGCAAAATATCAAACCACATCAGGGGGACTGAATTTTATTAATGAACCTCTTAAGAAGTTCCTTATAAGTTGTGTATTTTATATCTGCCTATTCCACCTGGCTGCTTCGAGTGGAAGGGGGGGGGGGGGTCTTGAACATAAACATGTAAATTACCTTTATTTTGTACAAAGAATGAAGCCTTATCATTTTGAAAACTTCAAGAAGAGTTGCTTGTGATATGAAGGTCAAGGTCATTTTATTTAGAATCCAAAACATAAAAGCGAAATTTGCATTCATTACAATTAAAAGAGAACGGGGGGGGGGGGGGGGTGGTCTATAAAGAAGACAATGTCTTCTACAGTTGACAAAATAAAAGAGTGGCAAATAAAATGCACACACATGATATATATCATATACAACCATTTTTATTTAATATAAACTCGTTTCCATGGCAACAGGAAGGTTTTTCTGGCCTATCCCAATCACCAGGTTGGTGTTATCTCTACACCTCCTCCTACGTGAATGAGCAATGAGCAGTCCCCGCAAACTATATATACGGGGAAAAAATCAATATTTTGTAGTGTTTAAGAAACGTTGGTCCTACGTTTTCGGAAATTCTAAGATATTTAAAGATATTAAATTCCTTCTTAACCCTATCAAGAAACTGGTTATACGTAAAAGCTTCAAAGAGGGGCCTTTACGTACCCTATGAATATTACAGAAAAAAGAAGTTAGAAAGACGAAGAAATTGAAAAAATCGACTTTTTAATCCACTTTCTGTGACGACCGGAAGTATTGACGACGGAAAAAATGTTCATGGTGACATCTACAAGTCATTATCTATCATATCTGACAGAGTTAACTTTCATATGTTAAGCTGTTCTAAAGAAATGGAGCGGACAAAGTCCTTTACAAAATTTCGGCTATGCAATAATATTAAGAATATAACAGAATGCCGTATAAGGTTCACGTCAAAACATGGCTGACACAAAACAATTCCTGAATTTTCCCCTTCAATTCGAGCATTTCTGCACTGGACAGGGGTGATGGTTGTTTATGAGATGATAAACTATGTATAAACTTTCTTAGTTTAGCGGAATCTTGAACATCTTCGGCGTGATGAATAATTTGTTTACAGTAGTGATGAGGCTTTCGCGCACCTGCAGGAGCGGATCCAAGGATTTACAAATTAATAAAATTTAATAGAAATGAAGTTTTAATACTTTAAAATATTATTTAATGAACTTATTAATATGCAAGTAATAGATATACAAGAAAACGGCTAATGAATGCAGTTGACAATCACTACTTTCTAAAGATAAATTAATTCTAAATAAAATAATTATAAATTCTATAGACAAAACAGAAGAAGAATGAATGGTAGCAAAATATCAAACCACATCAGGGGGACTGAATTTTATTAATGAACCTCTTAAGAAGTTCCTTATAAGTTGTGTATTTTATATCTGCCTATTCCACCTGGCTGCTTCGAGTGGAAGGGGGGGGGGGGGGGGTCTTGAACATAAACATGTAAATTACCTTTATTTTGTACAAAGAATGAAGCCTTATCATTTTGAAAACTTCAAGAAGAGTTGCTTGTGATATGAAGGTCAAGGTCATTTTATTTAGAATCCAAAACATAAAAGCGAAATTTGCATTCATTACAATTAAAAGAGAACGGGGGGGGGTGGTCTATAAAGAAGACAATGTCTTCTACAGTTGACAAAATAAAAGAGTGGCAAATAAAATGCACACACATGATATATATCATATACAACCATTTTTATTTAATATAAACTCGTTTCCATGGCAACAGGAAGGTTTTTCTGGCCTATCCCAATCACCAGGTTGGTGTTATCTCTACACCTCCTCCTACGTGAATGAGCAATGAGCAGTCCCCGCAAACTATATATACGGGGAAAAAATCAATATTTTGTAGTGTTTAAGAAACGTTGGTCCTACGTTTTCGGAAATTCTAAGATATTTAAAGATATTAAATTCCTTCTTAACCCTATCAAGAAACTGGTTATACGTAAAAGCTTCAAAGAGGGGCCTTTACGTACCCTATGAATATTACAGAAAAAAGAAGTTAGAAAGACGAAGAAATTGAAAAAAATCGACTTTTTAATCCACTTTCTGTGACGACCGGAAGTATTGACGACGGAAAAAATGTTCATGGTGACATCTACAAGTCATTATCTATCATATCTGACAGAGTTAACTTTCATATGTTAAGCTGTTCTAAAGAAATGGAGCGGACAAAGTCCTTTACAAAATTTCGGCTATGCAATAATATTAAGAATATAACAGAATGCCGTATAAGGTTCACGTCAAAACATGGCTGACACAAAACAATTCCTGAATTTTCCCCTTCAATTCGAGCATTTCTGCACTGGACAGGGGTGATGGTTGTTTATGAGATGATAAACTATGTATAAACTTTCTTAGTTTAGCGGAATCTTGAACATCTTCGGCGTGATGAATAATTTGTTTACAGTAGTGATGAGGCTTTCGCGCACCTGCAGGAGCGGATCCAAGGATTTACAAATTAATAAAATTTAATAGAAATGAAGTTTTAATACTTTAAAATATTATTTAATGAACTTATTAATATGCAAGTAATAGATATACAAGAAAACGGCTAATGAATGCAGTTGACAATCACTACTTTCTAAAGATAAATTAATTCTAAATAAAATAATTATAAATTCTATAGACAAAACAGAAGAAGAATGAATGGTAGCAAAATATCAAACCACATCAGGGGGACTGAATTTTATTAATGAACCTCTTAAGAAGTTCCTTATAAGTTGTGTATTTTATATCTGCCTATTCCACCTGGCTGCTTCGAGTGGAAGGGGGGGGGGGGGTCTTGAACATAAACATGTAAATTACCTTTATTTTGTACAAAGAATGAAGCCTTATCATTTTGAAAACTTCAAGAAGAGTTGCTTGTGATATGAAGGTCAAGGTCATTTTATTTAGAATCCAAAACATAAAAGCGAAATTTGCATTCATTACAATTAAAAGAGAACGGGGGGGGGGGGTGGTCTATAAAGAAGACAATGTCTTCTACAGTTGACAAAATAAAAGAGTGGCAAATAAAATGCACACACATGATATATATCATATACAACCATTTTTATTTAATATAAACTCGTTTCCATGGCAACAGGAAGGTTTTTCTGGCCTATCCCAATCACCAGGTTGGTGTTATCTCTACACCTCCTCCTACGTGAATGAGCAATGAGCAGTCCCCGCAAACTATATATACGGGGAAAAAATCAATATTTTGTAGTGTTTAAGAAACGTTGGTCCTACGTTTTCGGAAATTCTAAGATATTTAAAGATATTAAATTCCTTCTTAACCCTATCAAGAAACTGGTTATACGTAAAAGCTTCAAAGAGGGGCCTTTACGTACCCTATGAATATTACAGAAAAAAGAAGTTAGAAAGACGAAGAAATTGAAAAAAATCGACTTTTTAATCCACTTTCTGTGACGACCGGAAGTATTGACGACGGAAAAAATGTTCATGGTGACATCTACAAGTCATTATCTATCATATCTGACAGAGTTAACTTTCATATGTTAAGCTGTTCTAAAGAAATGGAGCGGACAAAGTCCTTTACAAAATTTCGGCTATGCAATAATATTAAGAATACTAGATGCGATCTCGTTGCGAGCAACGAGTGGGTCTTCCGTCCGATTTTTGATAAGATGAGATAAGAATTTGACTGAGATTTTCATTCAAATATAATGATATAAATAAATTGTTAAGACGAACAATTTTGCTTTAGTAATTTTTAACAAAATATTGATCATTAAAGGGTTATAGATTAAAGACTTTCGGCCCTTCTTGGCCCCTAATGTGAGAGGTCAGCCTCTTTTTCTTGATATCATCTTAAAACTCTCATGATTTTGAACACTCTTTGTTCAAGAACTATTCAGAAATTCTTCTTTGTTTTCGGGATATATGCAAAAGAAATATTAAGGGCCGGCCCTTTAAGTCCTAAATGGGGACGTCTAGCAAAAAATGAAAGAGTGCATATTGTTCAGAATATTATTTTGAACGTCTTTTCTTCAATATTGTTTATCAAAATATTCTTCCTTTTCGAGATATATACAAAGATTATGCAATCTGGCCCCTAAAGACCTCTTATTGCGTAGCTTATGATATCAACATCCATGTTATTTAAACAAAGAGTGTGAAAATGAACTATTTCGGTTCAGTAATATATTACAAAATATTGATCGTTAAAAGAGTTATTGATTGTATACTTTCGGCCCCTCTCAGCACCTAATTTAAGGGGTCAGACCCTTTTCCTTGATATCACCTTAAACCTCTCATGATTTTGAACACTTTTTGTTTAACAATTATTCAAACATTCTTTTTCGTTTCCGAGAAGTACGCGAAGGATATATTTAGGGGCCAGCCCTTCAACTCCTTAATGGGGACGTTTAGCAAAAATCAAAAGGTTGCATATTGTTTAGAACATTATTTTGAATAACTTTTGTTCAATATTGCTTATCAAATTATTTCCCACTTTTGAGATATAAAGCGTCAAAGATTTAGCATTCTGGCCCCTCTTGGCCCCTAATTATGTAACATATGATGTGAATATCATAATATATAGTTGAAAATTGTTGGGATAAACATTTTTGCTTCAGTAATGCATTACAAAATATTGATCGTTAAAGAGTTATTGTTCATAGACTTTCGGCCCCTCTCAGTCCCTATTTTGAGGGGCCAGCCCCTTTTCCTTCATATCACTTTAAAGCTCTCATGATTTTGAACACTTTTTGTTCAACAACTAGTCAGAAATTTTTTTTCGTTTCTGAGATATTTGCAAAAGAAGTATTTAGGGGCCAGCCCTTCAACTCCTTAAAGGGGACGTTTAGCAAAAAATGAAAGGTTAAATATTGTTTAGAACATTATTTTGAACATCTTTTGTTCAATATTGCTTATCAAAATATTTCCCACTTTTGAGATATAAAGCGTCAAAGATTTAGCATTCTGGCCCCTTATAGCCCCTAATTATATAACATATGATGTGAATATCATAATATATAGTTGTAAATTGTTGAGATAAACATTTTTGCTTCAGTAATGCATTACAAAATATTGATCGTTAAAGAGTTATTGTTCAAAGACTTTCGGCCCCTATCAGCCCCTATTTTGAGGGGCCAGCCCCTTTTTCTTCACATCATTTTAAAGCTCTCATGATTTTGAACACTTTTTGTTCAAGAACTATTCAGAAATTCTTTTTCGTTTCTGATATACTTGCAAAAGAAGTATTTAGGGGCCAGCCCTTCAACTCCTTAAGGGGGACGTTTAGCAAAAAATGAAAGAATGCATATTGTTAAGAACATTATTTTAAACATCTTTTGTTCAATATTGCTTATCAAATTATTTCCCACTTTTGAGATATAAAGCGTCAAAGATTTAGCATTCTGGCCCCTTATGGCCCCTAATTATGTAACATATGATATGAATATCATAATATATAGTTGTAAATTGTTGAGATAAACATTTTTGCTTCAGTAATGTATACCAAAATATTGATCGTTAAAGAGTTATTGAGTTAATACTTTTGGCCCCTCTCGGCCCCTAATATGATAAGTCAGCCCTTTTTTCCTGATATCATATTAAAGATCTTGTCATTCTGCACAAATTATGTTCAGTATGTTTTAACAAAATAATTATACTTTAAAAGATATGATACAAAATGTCTCAAAAATTCACTCATGATTCGTGTCCTAAATTTCGACCCCTACCGAGCATCCATACTAGGCACTTCCGGAAAATATCTAAACCCAGGTGCATTATGGCAACATGTCCTCTATCATCACTGAAAATTTCAGCGCTCTAGCTTAAGCCGTTTTTGAGTTCCATCGCAGACAAGGAGGTCCTCTTAATTTTTATAAAAGGGCGATAACTTCCGACCGGAAGTAAATATCCCTTAACGGACTTGCCGGAATTAACTTCAGATATCAACGCACCTTTCACGAAAATTTGAATAAAATCGAACGAGCCATCTCCGAGAAATCGTCTGCACAAATTTTGTAAGAAGAAAAAAGAATAAAAATAATAATAATAATAATAACTAGATGCGATCTCGTTGCGAGCAACGAGTGGGTCTTCCGTCCGATTTTTGAGAAGATGAGATACGAATTTGACTGAGATTTCCGTTCATATAAATAGTGAAAACGTACAATTTGCTTCAGTTATGTTTAACAAAATTTTGATCATTATGACACCTAAAAACGCAATGTTTGATGAAGATTTTAAAATATTTATAGTAGCAGATCGTGAAGATGAACATTACTGTAAAAGGGTTATAGATAAAAGACTTTTGGCCCCTCTGGGCCCCTAATTCGAGGGGTCAGCCACTTTCTCTTGATATCACATGAAAGGTCTAGTAATTCTGAAGACTTTTTGTTCAACAACTATTCAGAAGTTTCGTTTCGTTTTCGAGACACGTAGACTTGAAATATTTAGGGGCCGTCACTTTAAGTCCTTATAGGGTCTGTTTAGGAAAAATTCAAAGGATGCACATTGTTGAGAACATCATTCTAAACAACTTTCTTCAATATTGCTTTTCAAAATATTCCCTTCTTTCAATATGAAGCGTCAAAGATTAAGCATTCTGGCCCCTTCTGGCCCCTAATTACGTAATATTTGATAAAAATTTTAAGATATATAGTTGCAGATTGTGAAGATGAACATTTTTGCTTCAATAATTAATATCAAAATATTTAACATTAAGGAGTTATAGATGAAAGACTTTTGGCCCCTCTGAGCCCCTAATTTGAGGGGTCAGCCCCTTTTTCTTGATATCACATGAAAGGTCTTGTAATTTCTGAAGACTTTCTGTTCAACAACTTTTTAGAAGTTTTCGAGATATGTAGACTTGAAATATTATGGGGCCATCCCTTTAAGTCCTGATAGGGGCTGTTTAGGAGAAATTAAAAGGATGCACATTGTTGAGACCATCATTCTTAACAATTTGGTTCAATATTGCTTTTCAAAATGTTTCCCCTTTTCGAGATATAATGTGTCAAAGATTTAACATTCTGGCCCCTTATGGCCCCTAATTACGTATTATTTGAAGAAAACTTTAAGATATATAGTTGCAGATTGTGAAGATGAACATTTTTGCTTCAATAATCATTATCAAAATATTTAACGTTAAAGAGTTATAGATGAAAGTCTTTTGGCCCCTCTGAGCCCCTAATTTGAGGGGTCAGTCACTTTTTCTTGATATCACATGAAAGGTCTTGTAATTCTGAAGACATTTTGTTCAACAACTATTCAGAAGTTTCGTTTTGTTTTCGAGATATGTATACTTGAAATATTTAGGGGCCGTCCCTTTAAGTCCTTATAGGGGCTGTAAGGAAGAATTAAAAGGATGCACATTGTTGGGACCATTATTCTAAAAAACTTTTGTTCAATATTGCTTTTCAAAGTGTTTCCCCTTTTCGAGATATAAAGCGTCGAGGATTTAACATTCTGGCCCCTTATGGCCCCTAATTACGTAATACTTGATGAAAATTTTAAAATGCATGGTTGCAGATTGTGAAGATGAACATTTTTGCTTCAATAATAAATACAAAAATATTGCTTGTTTAAGAGTTATTGATCAAAGACATTTGGCCCCTCTCGGCCCCTTATATGACAAGTCAGCCCTTTTTTCTTGATATCATGTTAAAGATCTTGTCATTCTGCACAAATATTGTTCAATATGTTTTAACAAATTAATTATACTTTAAAAGATATGATATAAAATGTCTCAAAAATTCACTCATGATTCGTGTCCTAAATTTCGACCCCTACCGAGCTTCCATACTAGGCACTTCCGGAAAATTTCTAAACCCAGGTGCAAAATGCCAACATGTCCTCTATCATCACTGAAAATTTCAGCACTCTAGCTTAAGCCATTTTTGAGTTCCATCGCAGACAAGGAGGTCCTCTGAATTTTAACAAAAGGGCGATAACTT
Organism: Saccostrea echinata; assembly: GCF_033153115.1. Lineage (NCBI taxonomy): Eukaryota > Metazoa > Mollusca > Bivalvia > Ostreida > Ostreidae > Saccostrea > Saccostrea echinata. Next base: position 255,867 of record NW_026889848.1, read on the forward strand.
TCGACCGGAAGTAGATATCCCTTAACAGACTTGCCGGAATTATTTTCAGATGTCAACGCATCTACCTTGAAAATTTGAATGAAATCGAACAAGCCATCTCCGAAAGTCTTCTGCACAAATTTTGTAAGGAGAAAAAAGAATAATAACGAGATTTGTAGACTTGAAAATTTTAGGGGCCGTCCCTTTAAGTCCTTATAGGGGCTGTTTAGGAAAAATTCAAAGGATGTACATTATTTAAAACATCATTCTAAACAACATTTGTTCAATATTGCTTTTCAAAATGTTTCCCCTTTCCGAGAAATAATGCATCAAAGATTTAACATTCTGGCTCCTTCTGGCCCCTAATTACATAATATTTGATGAAAATTTTAAGATATATAGTTGCAGATTGTGAAGATGAACATTTTTGCTTCAATAATTAATATCAAAATATTTAACGTTAAAGAGTTATTGTGAAAGACTTTTGGCCCCTCTGAGCCCCTAATTTGAGGGGTCATCCCCTTTTTCTTGATATCACATGAAAGGTCTTGTAATCCTTAAGACTTTTTATTCAACAACTGTTCAGAAGTTTCGTTTCGTTTTCGAGATATGTATACTTGAAAATTTTAGGGGCCGTCCCTTTAAGTCCTTATAGGGGCTGTTTAGGAAAAATTAAAGGGATGCACATTGTTGAGAACATCATTCTAAACAGCTTTTGTTCAATAATGCTTTTCAAAATGTTTCCCCTTTTGGAGATATAAATCGTAAAAGATTAAGCATTCTGGCCCCTTCTGGCCCCTAATTACGTAATATTTGATGAAATTTTAAAATATATGGTTGCAGATTGTGAGGATGAACATTTTTGCTTCAATAATGTATACAAAAATATTGCTTGTTTAAGAGTTATTGATTAAAGACTTTTGGCCCCTCTCGGCCCCTCATATGATGAGTCAGCCCTTTTTTCTTGATATCATGTCAAAGATCTTGTCATTCTGCACAAATATTGTTCAATATGTTTTAACAAAATAATTATACTTTAAAAGATATGATACAAAAAGTCTCAAAAATTCGCTTATGATTCGTGTCCTAATTTTCGACCCCTACCGAGCTTCCATACTAGGCACTTCCGGAAAATATCTAAACCCAGGTGCAAAATGCCAACATGTCCTCTTTCATCACTGAAAATTTCAGCACTCTAGCTTAAGCCGTTTTTGAGTTCCATCGCAGACAAGGAGGTCCTCTGAATTTTAATAAAAGGGCGATAACTCTCGACCGGAAGTAAAAATCCCTTAACGGACTTGCCGGAATTAACTTCAGATGTCAACGCATCTACCTTGAAAATTTGAATGAAATCGAACGAGCCATCTCCGAGAAATCCCCTGCACAAATTTTGTAAGGAGAAAAAAGAATAATAATAATAATAATAATAATAATAACTAGATGGTTCTCGTTGCGAGCAACGAGTGGGTCTTCCGTCTGATTTTGGATAAGATTAGTCAAGATCTTGACTGAGATATTCGTCTGTAAAAAGTGAAAGGACGCATATTGTTTAGAACATTATTCTGAACATCTTTTGTTCAGTATTGCTTAACAAAATATTTCCCCTTGTTCGAGGTGTCAAAGATTTAGCATCCTGGTCCCTTATGGCCCCTTATTACGTAACATATGATCAAAATTTTATAATATATAGTTGCAGAATGTTAAGATAAACATTTTTGCTTCAATAACTTATAACAAAATATTGATCATGAAAGAATTATAGATGAAAGACTTTTGGCCCTTCTGAGCCCCTAATTTGAGGGGTCAGCCCCTTTTTCTTGATATCAAATGAAAGGTCTTGTGATTTTGAAGACTTTTTGTTCAACAACTATTCAGAAATTTCCTTCCGTTTAAGAGATATATAGAATAATACTATTTAGGGGCCAGCCCTCCAACTCCTTAATGGGGATGTCTTACAAAAATTAAAAGGGTGTTTATTGTTAAGAACATAATTCTGAACATCTTTTATTCAACATTGCTTATCAAAATATTTCCCCTTTTCGAGATATAAAGTGTCAAAGATTTATTATTCTGGCCCTTATGGCCCCTTATTACGTAACATATGATCAAACTTTATAATATATAGTTGTAGAATGTTAAGATGAACATTTTTGCTTCAGTAATTTATAGCAAAATATTGATCATTAAAGAGTTATAGATAAAAGACTTTTGGCCCTTCTGAGCCCCTAGTTTGAGGGGTCAGCCCCTTTTTCTTGATATCAAATGAAAGGTCTTGTGATTTTGAAGACTTTTTGTTCAACAACTATTCAGAAATTTCCTTTCGTTTAAGAGATATCTAGAATAGCAATATTTAGGGGCCAGCCCTCCAAGTCCTTAATGGGGATGTCTTGCAAAAAATTAAAAGGGGGCATATTGTTTAGAACATTATTCTGAACATCTTTTGTTCAATATTGCTTATCAAAATATTTCTCCTTTTCGAGATACAAAGTGTCAAAGATTTAGCATTCTGGCCCCTTATGGCCCCTTATTACGTAACATATGATCAAAATTTTATAATATATAGCTACAGAATGTTAAGATAAACATTTTTGCTTCAGTAATTTATAACAAAATATTGATCATTAAAAAGTTATAGATGAAAGACTTTTGGCCCTTCTGAGCCCCTAATTTGAGGGGCCAGCCCCTTTTTCTTGATATCAAGTGAAAGGTCTTGTGATTTTGAAGACTTTTTGTTCAATATGTTTTAACAAAATACTTCTATTTAAAATGTTATTATCAGAAATGTCTCTAAAATTCACTCATAAATCACGTCCTAAATTTTGACCCCTACCGAGCTTCCATACTTTGCACTTCCGGAAAATATGAAAACCAAGGTGCACATCTAGAACATGTCCTCAATCACCACTGAAAGTATCAACACTCTAGCATTTGTCGTTCCTGAGTTTTTGTGCAGACACAAGGTCTATCTAAAAATCGATCAAAGGGCGATAACTTCTGACCGGAAGTGATTTTTCAAAAACTGAAAGGGCGTTATAAACTTCAGATACCAACGCATTAACCCTGAAAATTTGAAGCAAATCGATCGAGCGATCTCCGAGAAATCTTCTGCACAAAATTGGTAAGGAAAAAAAAAAGAATAATAATAATAATAATAATAAGAAAAGTGAAAAATCAACAATAGAATAATAGAAGGGTCTTCCGCAGAAGACGGAAGACCCTAATAAAGGTAAAAAAGAAACCTAAGAATAATAGAAGGGTCTTCCGCTGAAGACGGAAGACCCTAATAAAGGTAAAAAAGAAACCGAAGAATAATAGAAGGGTCTTCCGCTGAAGACGGAAGACCCTAATAACAGAATGCCGTATAAGGTTCACGTCAAAACATGGCTGACACAAAACAATTCCTGAATTTTCCCCTTCAATTCGAGCATTTCTGCACTGGACAGGGCTGATGGTTGTTTATGAGATGATAAACTATGTATAAACTTTCTTAGTTTAGCGGAATCTTGAACATCTTCGGCGTGATGAATAATTTGTTTACAGTAGTGATGAGGCTTTCGCGCACCTGCAGGAGCGGATCCAAGGATTTACAAATTAATAAAATTTAATAGAAATGAAGTTTTAATACTTTAAAATATTATTTAATGAACTTATTAATATGCAAGTAATAGATATACAAGAAAACGGCTAATGAATGCAGTTGACAATCACTACTTTCTAAAGATAAATTAATTCTAAATAAAATAATTATAAATTCTATAGACAAAACAGAAGAAGAATGAATGGTAGCAAAATATCAAACCACATCAGGGGGACTGAATTTTATTAATGAACCTCTTAAGAAGTTCCTTATAAGTTGTGTATTTTATATCTGCCTATTCCACCTGGCTGCTTCGAGTGGAAGGGGGGGGGGGGTCTTGAACATAAACATGTAAATTACCTTTATTTTGTACAAAGAATGAAGCCTTATCATTTTGAAAACTTCAAGAAGAGTTGCTTGTGATATGAAGGTCAAGGTCATTTTATTTAGAATCCAAAACATAAAAGCGAAATTTGCATTCATTACAATTAAAAGAGAACGGGGGGGGGGGGGGGTTCTATAAAGAAGACAATGTCTTCTACAGTTGACAAAATAAAAGAGTGGCAAATAAAATGCACACACATGATATATATCATATACAACCATTTTTATTTAATATAAACTCGTTTCCATGGCAACAGGAAGGTTTTTCTGGCCTATCCCAATCACCAGGTTGGTGTTATCTCTACACCTCCTCCTACGTGAATGAGCAATGAGCAGTCCCCGCAAACTATATATACGGGGAAAAAATCAATATTTTGTAGTGTTTAAGAAACGTTGGTCCTACGTTTTCGGAAATTCTAAGATATTTAAAGATATTAAATTCCTTCTTAACCCTATCAAGAAACTGGTTATACGTAAAAGCTTCAAAGAGGGGCCTTTACGTACCCTATGAATATTACAGAAAAAAGAAGTTAGAAAGACGAAGAAATTGAAAAAATCGACTTTTTAATCCACTTTCTGTGACGACCGGAAGTATTGACGACGGAAAAAATGTTCATGGTGACATCTACAAGTCATTATCTATCATATCTGACAGAGTTAACTTTCATATGTTAAGCTGTTCTAAAGAAATGGAGCGGACAAAGTCCTTTACAAAATTTCGGCTATGCAATAATATTAAGAATACTAGAAACTCATTACTAGTAATGAGAAGGTCTTCCGTTATACTACTTCCTGTTTGCATGAACGTGTCTTTTCCAACGTCGGTATTAGCCTAAAACTTATATAGAAACAAAATAACTTAAACAAATACTTTTTTGCTTCGTTTCCTGTCAGGACCGGAACTAATGACGACAGACGATTTTTACACGAAGCAAATGAACTGATGACTGACTATAAGTCCTGAAAGTTTTAGACTTCAGTCTTTTACTGTTGCCGAACAATTGTGAGAACAAATTCTAATTTTGAGGACAGGAAAACACACGACCGGAAGTGAACTGAAAAAAATCTCAGAATTTTCTCTTGTCTTTTGCAGTATCTACAGGATATGTAAAAAACATTTCAAATACATGAACTTATTCGTATCTATAAGTGATATTTATGAGAAAGTTAAACCACGAAATAACGTAGTTTATATCTTAAAACCGGAAGTTTAAAGTTTTTTTCCCGGTGGAATCTAACATATTTCAAAACAGCAAAAGGGAAGCAATAAAGTGATGAAAGTTTTAATTTTAAATAGAAAAGTTGAAATTTTCGATTTCTTCGATCACTTCCTGTGACGACCGGAACTGACGGCTGACGCTTTTAACCCTATGTGTTTTGCCTTCTCACCAAGTTTTGTTACTCCTATAAATTTATTGTCTTACTTTCATGCCGTTTCCGAGATCTCGCTGAAATAACTTTTCATTTTGAGGACATTAAAACACGCGACTGGAAGTGAATTTTACTAAGATATTTCACGTCACTCTAGACATCTGCAGTCTCAATAACATATATAAAAATCATTTAAAGAACTCTATCTATAATCGATATGTTGGGGAAAATTCAAAACCCGTATTATGTAGTTTTTCTCCTATAACCGGAAGTTGTCGTTTTTTGTTTCCGGTGGGACCAACACATATCGTGACTGTGAAAAAGATACAATTATATGATGCAAGTCTTAGTTCAAAAAAGAAAAGTTGAATTTTTTTATTTCTTTGATCACTTCCTGTGACGACCGGAAGTGACGGCTGACGCTCTTAACCCAAATGGTTTTGTCTACTCCTCAAGATCTAATACTCCTATAAGTTTGGTGTCTAAATCTCTTACAGTTTCTGAGATCTCACTGGAACAAGTTTTCAATTTGGAGACATTTAAACGCGCGACCGGAAGTGAATTTTACAAAGATATTTGACGTTACTCTAGACATTTGCAGTCTTAATAACATATGTAAAAATCAGTTCAAATACATTACCTATAAAAAATATTTATGGGAAAGTAAAATACTCAAATTATGCAGTTTTTCGCTTATAGCCGGAAGTTGTCGTTTTTGTTTCCGGTGAGACCAACATATTTCGAAACTACAAATCAGATGCAATAACGTGATGCAAAAAAAGATTCAAAAAAGAAAAGTTGAAATTTTCGATTTCTATTATCACTTCCTGTGACGACCGGAAGTGACGGCTGACGCTCTTAACCCAAATGGTTTTGCCTACTTATCAAGATCTATTAACCGTGTAAGTTTGGTGTCTTAATCTCTTACCGTTTCTGAGATATGACTGGGACAAAATATTTTTGAAAAAAACGGAAATCGGACATATCTGACGACCGGAAGTAAATTTTGGAAAAATGAAAAAATTGTCTGGGGGTATTTTAATTCTCTATCATCTCTGAAAATTTCAAGAAAATCCGTCCAGCCATCTCTGAGAAATCAAGGGGACAAGAAAAGGGGAAAATAATAATAATAATAATAATAACTAGAAACTCATTACTAGTAATGAGAAGGTCTTCCGTTATAGTACTTCCTCTTTGCATCAACATGTCTTTTCCAACGTCGGTATTAGCCTAAAACTTATGTAGAAACAAAATAACTCAAAAAATTACTTTTTTGCTTCGTTTCCTGTCACGACCGGAAGTAATGACGACACACGATTTTTA